>NC_034414.1:40237324-40359074 GCF_002078875.1 Numida meleagris
GAGAGGAGAGGAGAGGAGAGGAGAGGAGAGGAGAAAAATGGTAGGGCAGTTTATCCCACACATTCTCATTAAAATGCTCCTGCAAATTGCTGCTTATGATTTGTCACTGTCAAAATGCTGGTTTCATATTTTAGAATATAGTAAAAAAATTCCTCTTTCAATGCCATTGTGTCGGTATGATGAGATGTTGACAGGATGAGGAAGCAGTTGTCTATGGATGAATTTGCCTATTCACATGCATGTGTTTGCATAAGGGAGAGGTCAGTAAATAAGGAAATTAACACAATGAGTAAGTGAATAGTGAGAGCAGCAGCTAATCTGGAGCAAGTAGCAAGATTTGCTTCAGGAATTTGAATTCTTTCTGTTGTAAGATCATCAACATGAAAGAACTTGAATGTGTGGCACAACCCTATTCTTTCTGTGGGGAGATAGTTTCCCCAGACAGACTCTGGTTGTGACCCAGGAGATAGAGTAGTTATCCATCCTGCTTTCAATTGTGGATAAATTACTTAGTCCATGTATTAGAATTTTCCTGTCTTTTGAATGGGGCAGGTTTCAAACTACGTGTCTGTCTCTGGAAAACCTTGAAGTGAGCATGAGGAACACCAACAGGAGTAATTTATTGTTGTTATTACCTACTGTGCAGATGTTTTCCAGAAATTAGCATAGTACATTGAAATAATACTCTCTCTCACTCTAGCCTTAATGTATCTGAGTCTCATCATGTCACTTTCCCCTGCTCCCTGTGTGTGTGAGGGGGGGGGATATTTCCTCATGTGTGTGAGGGGACACATTTCCCAGCATTTCTCAAGCAATAGAGGTGGCATAATCTGTACAGTTGTCAGCCAGCTGGCATTTTCATTTTCTAGCTCAATAATGTAGGCTACACTTGGTCACAGTGACTGGCAGATGAACATCTTGGTAGCTTGTTCCGTGGATCCCCTTGTTCCTTATGCTCAGCCATTTGAAGCAAAATAAAATGCAGTTCTAGTCAATTCCATGCTCTGATACACCCTGTTCAACCTCTTTCAAGATCTTGCTTTAAATTGCATCACAAATTATGTATCATTTCTTCCAGCTCAAAATGTGCATTACTTCATTCAGACCCATTAGTTTTGCATTCAAGATACATCCTGATGGTGATTTTTTTCTGAAATGAGTGAGTTAATTGTTGCTGTTTACTGTGATATCTTGGGAGAAATGAATGCTCTCTGTGGTAAACTCAGTGCTGCTTGCCTTAAATTATCACTGAAGTACAAACCTTATTAAAGTACTTGTGAGCATTTTTCCTTTTTCCAGCTAGTTAACTTTCAAAATTTGAACACCCACAATGTCTGGAGAGGTTTCCTGTTTGGTTAGGTAAAGCTGAACAGCCACGAAATGTAGCAGGTGAGGCCTGATATCTTCAATTTAGCAACAAAAATTATATAGCGTGGTTGGCAGCAGAGCTGCAGCATTTTATGCTGTCCAGCTTCAAATCTACATAGGTGGAGACTTGAACGCTGAGAGGAAAAGGGAGCTCAGTCCCTTTCTTACACTTGGCTATGCTATCAAGGGATGGATCTGAACATCCTGAAGTAGGATACTAATACAAAGCTCCTACTCAAAGTGAGAAATGATCTTCGTAGGCCAACTCAACCATCTTTCCCAGTGCCTCTATCTCCTTGACCCACATATATCTATCCCCTGCAGAAGAGGGTCCAACCAGGTCCTGAATATCTCCGGCAGTGGGGATTCTCCACTACCCCAAGGCAATTCATCCAGTTCTTTTTTACCATTTCAGATTTTCCTCCTATCTAACTCGAAATTCCTTTGCAGCAATTTAAGTCCTTAGTCCTTATTCCATGCCCAGTGGATACAGAAAATTTAAATCCTTTTATCTCTGTGATGTTTGTGTACTTGAAAATGGTTACCATGTCTTCTCCAGATGAAGTCACCTTATTCCCTCAGTCTTGTGTTTTGTTTCGGAAACCTTTGAAGGAAAGCCTGAAGGACCTGAGGTATAGTGTCTGTTGCTCAGGTACCTGAGTGGAGGGGCATCCAGCACTGATGTGAAGCAGTTTACAGTGCAGATTTCTGTAGCCAGGTTTTAATCATTTTGACCTAGACTGCCCAATATGCTGCATCGGTTGTGCCACGGGTTTCAGTGAGGAGGACACTTACTGACAAAGTAAGAGGTGGGAACTAAACAGCTGAAAGATGATCATGACTTTAACACACTGTTAAGTGCATGCTCTATCTAAAATTATGACTTAAGCATTTCTACATCTTTTTCAGCTCCCATCTGGTCATTCTTCACCTGCTCTCACCTTCCCCTTTCTTCAAGGACAATGTTGAGACGGGGTTTCTCCTTTCTATCTCAGTGTGATGAGCTTTCTGAAGGTTAATTTGGCTGCTGTTATCTCACTACAAACCTCCCAGCTTATCATTCAGTGTTAGAATAAGCTAGAAGATAATTTGAATTGTGCAAGGTATTTAGGCAGGAACATGTTATGATTCAGATAGTGTCATACATTGAAAACTAATCCAGACAGTTCTAAAATAAATGAGTAAATAATCTGCCACCTAAAGACATATCCATGGCTTGCTGTGTCTTTGAATTTGAAAGAGACGTTTTTGGGTCAACAATCCATGTAAATGAAGAGGAGAAATGGAAATGAATAAAAAATGCACCTAGAACCCAACTCTTTCAAAAATGCTTGATCTCCAACTTCCCCTGTGACAGCATCCTAGAGCAAATGCATTTCCAGCACTTAGGAAGACAGAGGAACTATTTACTGACAAAGGATCAATTGCCTCCAACGATGAGCTACTGAGTAGACTTTAACAGATGTTTTATGTCTTTCAGGCAAAACCCACCATCAGAATATCTGAACAGCAACCCACAGCACATTTACTGTCACTTGTGCCACAAAGTCCATGACTCAGGCAGCCCAAGCAGTGTAAGCACCAAGGATATATTTAGACAAGGAAAAAAAATGGCTGCTTTCTAAGATGTGTCAGGTGGTGCCTTCTAACCCACAGGATTTAAAGCAGGACGTGGCGCCTTGGGTACAAGGACAAGTCATTCTTCAAAACATTAGCTGATTCTCATTTTTAATTCTCTGCATGAGTTGGTGCTGCTACTCAAGACTGTTTGTCTTCGTGCAGCCAAGGAACTGCTACGATGGCCATATTCCTCCGATATCAGAGGTGACAACAGGGAGAATCCTGTGAGTGCAGGATATAGGCTACTTACAGGCACTCAGCAAGGAATACAGAGCTCTTTCCACAAAACATCAGAGCAGTCACTGACGTTGTCTTCTCCTGAATGAAACTCCTTACAGTTCTTCCTGTCTTTCCTAGACTATCTCCCTCATTCCTAGAGTCATATAAACACCTAAATATCTTTTTGGGGAAGTAGAGGAGAAAAAATGCACAGCCAGCGAGGTTCCTGCAAAGGTCTGAGCATCCTCTGAATGTGGCAGGGTGCTCTTGAATCCCCATCATGCTCAGCACTCTTCAGTACGTTACATTCTGACAACAAGGTGTCACCCTGGGCCTCCATGGGAATCATTTTCTTGCCTTCCTTTCTAGCAGGCTTGCAGGAAAAGTGCACAATAATATGTCTCTTGTTTAAGCTGACTGATTTGAAGCTCCTGAGCAATAAAGCTTAAGTCAAGTCATAGGTTCCCTCACCCCCAGGTGAATACCACAGCAAGTAAGGGCAGCTGGCCTAGCTGTGCTGTGCTGGGTCATTCCCAAGCAGGACACTGTAGGAGCACATCTTTTAAGGAACAGAGAATTAAAATAATAAATGTAAATTGGGAAAATTCAAGCACAAATTCACTGGCACGAATTTGGTGGCAATCTTAAACAATCAGCTGTCAGCAGGAACAGTTACTGCCCCAGAAGAGGTGCTGTTCCCCTTTTTACAGGGGCAGCATCTTTCTCCCCAATCCCAAGCCAGCTGCGTGGGCCTCCTCTGCCATGGTGTCTTGCTGCTGAGCACCATGTCAAATCTTCACACCTAGGAAATCCTATAAATAATAAACAATATCACATGCACATATTCATAACCAAGCCACTGTTTACATTGTGAATATTCAGTACCTACCAGATGGCTCTTCTTTCACTACCTCCAAAATGGAAATGACCAGTTACTAAAGATAAAATATTCCTTCCCTGTTGCTGCTTCCCTAGGGCTCCTACTTGTTGTTCTCTTGCAGAACTGCTGTTCCCCAGAGAAGCAAGCCTTTCAGCCTTGGAAACAGTGAAATCAGATCTGAAATATGAAATGCTTCACCAAGAGCTGCAGATAAATGAACACAGTGTTAAATCAATTCCAGAAAATAGACTTGGATTAATCCTGCTGTCTGCTGCAGTAGTGTTCTGGGAGAAGCGATCTCGCTTCCTGCTATCACATGGCTGCTGCTCTGCCATGAAGATGCTTCTCCAGTGGATCTATGAGAGCAGTCCCTAAATTACTTAGGCTCTGCAAAAATGCTAGCTCTCAACTGGGGCAGTGCATGCACTGTACATAACTGCAGTCATATTTCTAAGCACTGCCCCAGCTACAGCGCAGGTGGTGATGATTTTAAATGAACACCTGCTTGCTACGTGGAAGGCGAGATTCTCTCTGCTTAATTTTCACCCACTCTAGTGTGTGTCTTCCTTTCCGGATTCGTTATGTAGAATGTGCTAACAGCACTGGAAGCAGAGACTAGGCCTCCAGTCATCCACCTACTAGGTCAAATGCTATCTTGCTTATTGCAGTGCTCTGTCCCCATGTGCCACAGTGCACAGCTGCCCAAGCCCAGTGAAAGGCATGTCTCACCCCAGGCCATTGGTGCTTTTTGTATGAAAGACTCCAGCATCAGCCTCTGGCAGGTGCAGGAGAGAAGCTGGATCCCAGGCACTTGGCTTTGTGAGAGCTGGGTTTGGTGCGGAAGAATCATAGAATCATTAAAATTGGAAAAGATCACTGCAGTCATCTAGTCCAGCCATCCGCCTACCACCAGCATTGCCCACTAACCCATGTTCCTTAGTACCGCATCTAAACGCTTCTTAAACACCTCCAGGGACAGTGAGTCCACCACCTCCCTGGGCAGCCTGTTCCATTGCTCAAAGAAGAAGGGCCATTACCCTGTCATTCTGGTGCCCTCTGGGAAGGGGTTGCTACAGCAACCCCTGAGTGGGTTGAGGTGTTCCACTGTTCACTCCACCACCAGTCAAGGCTTCCTCTGGGCACCTCTGTCGCTATTACTGATGAACGGCATATTTTCCTGGAGCAGATCTGGCTTGATACAAGGAGCCACCTGACATATCTGGTATTAAATGTAGCCCTTGGCACCACTTTGACAAAGCCCAAGGTCAGGATGATGGCAGCACACCAAAGGCAGCCCCACGCCAGGCTGCCTGAAGAAAGGGCATGCTCCTACCAGCTGAAGCGTGCCCTGTCAGGAAGCAGTCCCTGCGGCGGTGGGACTTGGGCCTTCTCCAGGCATGTCTCCGTCTGCCTTCCTCAGGTTCCTGCCTGGTGGGGCTGGGGCATCGCCGCGGCCCCGGGTGCCCCCATCGGGCCGCCCTCGCTCCCCGAGGCGCACCGGCGCGAGGCCGCCGGTAGGTGGCGCTGGGGGCCCGCCGAGGCCGCGCAGGCCCCGGGAGGCCTCGGCCGGTCCCCGGGCGGGTGCGGAGACGCCTGGGCTGAGCTGGAGGCGGCCAGTTCACAGCTGTACTGAGCTGTGCCGTTGGGGGATGCACCAGGTCTTAGGCCGAGCTTCAGGGAAGTGCAGGAAACATCCTTCTTAGGCTCTTCTCAAGGCCGCTGCAGCCAGCTGCTCTGGAAACACCAGCCTGCGCAAATCCCCTGCCTGGCCTTGGTACCCCTTCATGGCCTTGGGTATCCCTTCCTTTGGTTTCCCTTCTGCTCTCTTTACATTCTGGAGCACATGCAGGAGAGACTGACAAGAGAGTTAGCAAAGATGCTTTTGTTGTGTATTTTGTGCGTGAGGCATCCTGGTTAGGGTTAATGGCTTTAGTGGCTTTCAGAAAGGACTGTGCCGCTGAATCTTCATTAGCTGGGTGCCTGGAGACTCATTTTAGCTGGGGGGAACATCAGTGCACAGAGTGCTGGCTGCATGCTGGCAGGATGGCCGGGCACATGTGTGGGGACACATCCTGCACGCAGGGCTCTGCGCTCGGCCTGGGCGCTAATATGGTTTGTTACATCACGTGCATCTCCTGGCTCAGGCTGTCAGCTCACATCTGTCCCCCACTATCTACTGACATTCTCATTTAAACTACCATCACATTTCCCTGCTATCTTTGCAATCAATCTCTCATTGCTTGAAGCATCGTCACAAATGCCATTTCCTGATTCAGAAGGTCAAGGACTCAGACCTTCCCCACCATCACCACTAAACCGTGTCCATAAGCACCACATCTACACTTTTCTTGAATTACCTCCATTTCAGGAAATTCTCTTACCTCTCTGCAAGCTGTGTGTAACCAAGTATCCATTCTATTTCTCTCTCAGATACACGTGCTTAAGAGAGGAAGAAGTCTTTTCCACAGAATGAGCAAACCCAGCTTCCCATTGATACACATTACCAGAGCCAAAAGCAAACAACACGCATACCCCGGGCATCAAGGCACAGGGCCAGGTCAGTGCATCTGTTGCTGAAAGGTGAGTTGGCAGTGGGTCTGACCCCAGGGCAAGCACACACCAGTTTTTTCAGGGACGGCATGGGTTTCTGATGCACAAAAACTGGCTGGGGTTACCAAGTGCAAGCCTGCAGGTCTAGGTGATGATCTCTCATTTGTCTTCCTTCAAGGGTGTAAGCCAATTGATCACTGTTGCAAAAGGCAGGATGTAGGGAGAAAGATGGATTGGTGAGTGGCAGGACGCTGGGCAGGAACTGCACTAGCTGCTTGCAGGGACAGGGGAGCAGTTGAGCAGGTGGACCCCCCCGCCAAGGCACTGCTGGAGGCAGCAGTGGCTGCAAGCAGTGGGCTGGGTGACACTCATCGGGACGAGCAGTTGTTTTGGAACCATAGCAGTGGTTTGGACAGCTTGAGCCACCCATGCTGCTGTGCTGCCTGTTGGTGTGGGGTGGAGGTGCTGGGGCAGCACCTCAGGAGCACCTTGATGCTGAGGCAGCCAGAAAAAGGAGGTTGAGTGCTGGGGAGAAATGCCACACCTGTAAACACTGAGGCATGCTGTCCCATCAGACCAGCAACTGAGAAGAGCTGATTAGCATGTTTTAATGTAACTGATTAATGCCTGGTCACACATCCCAATTGGTGGGTGATGTTTGAAGCAAATTCAGAATTACAAGCATGCACATAGCAACCCACGAGGGAGCTGGTGGTAGGAGAGATGATTTCCCAGCTTAGCATCTGTGGTCCCCATTTCTCTGTTATTACCCATGAAAAGCTGCTGTGAGAGAGCCCTGCCATGGTCTGGGGTGAGCGCTTGAAAATTAAGAAATTAACTTTCTTAATTAACGCAGCAGAGGTGGCTGGCGTGACCACTGGGAGGAATGATTGAAGAATGCTGTGCTGTGTTCAGGCTCTGGGATCAGTGCGGGGCAGACAGAGGCTCTGCCCAGCTGTGCGTGGGGCTGGCACTGCCATAGCCTTGGGTGCACATCTCAGCTCCCTGGGAGCCCTCGAGGCTGCAGTGCTGGTACCCAATGAAAGAAGCCGCTGGCTGCAGGAGCCCTGTTTCCTTAGCTACCGCAGCTGGGAGGTGTTTCTGGGAGGTGACAGGCAGCACTAGGAAGGGAAAAGGCTGGGGAGAGTTAGGGAGCAGCCTCCTGCCTCCATTCAAGGGTCTGCCTTAGGTGGGGTTCAACAGCCCTTGCCTTGTGTGGTTACTGAACTGCCCAGGTAACATTTGCTGGGTGTTTGTTTGAGCCCTGGAGCCCAGTTTGAAGAAATGTTGAGCACTCATGGCTGCAGTGAGGGCAAGTGCTGCAGGGCTGTGCGATGTCAGACTCAGAGAAGGACCACCCAGCACTGCGTGATTGCAGGTTTAATTCCCTCAGGTGCGAGTCTCCTTCTTTATCTGAGGGATAACCCCCTCTGGTCTGCCTGACCCACGGCATGGTGAGAGGCTGTGCTTCAGTGCACCCATGCAGGGTCCCTCATAGGGGACAGCCACCTCTCTCCCTGCTCTTCTTCCCCTGGGCTCTACATCCAAACTCCACTTTCTCTCTACCATCTGCCTCCAGGCAAGACCCAGTCTACCCTGCTGGGCCCATCCTGGCAAGGAGCAGCCAGCACAGGGATGTCCCAGTCCTTGCAAGACCATACCCATAGCGCTCTTCATGGGCCAGGGTCCCAGCCACAGAAGCCAGCTCTGCTCAGGTGTCAGTGCTTCACCATGGCATTTGCCAGTTTAAATGATGGAGTATCTTGCTTTCCAGCTCAGTGGGCCAGAGAAGCCATGGCTTATGAATAATACAGTCTGCACTCGCTGAAAAATGGGGATCTCACACTGGGGAACAAGAAGCAATCCACCATCACAAGCCATTTTAGAAAACCCCATAAATTTGTCTCTCTCGCTGACCCTGTGGCTCAGTGTTTGCAGAGCACATGTTGTGCAGCCTGTAGAGTCCTGATGCAGCCCATGTCACCTGCCATGAAGAGCCGTCACGGCCTCAGAGGCTGAGTGATGCTGTAGGACCAGTGCTGGCTTGTCGGGAGTGAGTGGGCAGCTGAGCAACTTCTCTGCATCACAGCTGCTGCTGGGGCTGAGGGAGATGGAGAGAGAGGGATGGAAGTCCTTGTCTGTTCTGATGTTCCCTGAAGTTAGTCACATTGCTTGGGCTATGGGAGCTCCTCAAAGGGGAAGGGACAAAGGTCTCATTGACTGTGTAACATTTTATTAGTGGATATTGTGTTGCACCCCGCTTTGCACTGCACCCTGCTCCAGCACAGCAGGAATCAGCAGTGCTATGCCAAGGCCGCAGCCCTGAGGAGGTTAAAGAGAAGGAAGGGCACTGTGGGAGACATCTGGTTCTTTCTTTCTCTGTGGATCCCCAGGGCTCAGGAACTCTGCTGTCTATTCCCAGCACAAAGGGAGGCTCCTGGCTGCCTGCTCGTTGTGTTCTTTGGTTCCCTCGTGTAATAGTACCTTCATGGTTGTGCTCATCAGGCTGAAGCTCCTCTAACAGGCAGGGGCTCTGCACTGGGCTGATACCTCAGCCTGAAAGAGACCCAGTGAGCCTGAATGAGCTCCCAGAGGGTGCCTCAGGTGCTGTTTACTCAGCACTGCAGCCACATGTGTGGGACCCAGGCACCCCCAGGGGGTGGCAGCAACGAAGCACTCGGGATGTCAGTGGGACCTCCCCGGGGTCACCCCCAGGTGGCTGCTCCCCGCTGGCTCCCGACTACCGGATGGGATGGGAACTGGGGAGGCCGGGAGCACCCTGCAGCCCGCTGTGCTGCTGCCCCTTTGCCTTTTGTTGCTTGGTCAGAGGGAGCGTGGTGGATGCTTCAGGGAGAACGGGCTCCCAAAACCTCTTCGCACCCCGGCGGCTCAGGCCCCCGTCCCACCCTTCGGCCGCTCGGCAGCGGTAGGATCCCCGTTAAGTTTCCCAGCTGCCACGCAACCGGGCGACGCCGCATCCGCAGCAGAGGTTCAGCGAATGCCGCTGCGCTCTGCAACGCGCCCCCTGCACGCCGTGCCGTGCCGGGCCGCCCTGCAGCACCTCCGGCCGCCTGCCGCAGAGGCCGCTCCGCGCCGCCCGGCCCGCAGCGCTCCCCCCAGCCGGAGCGGCGGGGCCCAGCGGGCCCGTTGGGGCGCGGGGGGCCGGGCAGCGCAGGCCCCAGCTCCGAGCAGCGCCGAGGCGGGGCGGGGGGGCGCCGCAGCGGGGCGGGCGACGGGGCGGGGCGGGGCGTCCCCGGCCCCCTCCTCCTCCCGTGCCCGTGCCGGGGCCGGGCACCCCGCGGCCGGGCGACGGGCCCCGAGCGGAGCGAGCTGCGGGCAGGTCAGTGGTCGGGCGTGGGGCGGTGGCTCTGGGGAGGCCGGCAGGAAGGACTGCGGGAGGAGCCGGGGCCGGCTCTGGGTGCTTGGGTGGGGAGGGAACCGCGGCAGGGTTCCGCTCGCCAGCGGGCCTGTCCGTGGGATCCTGCCGGGAATGCCGGTGGCAGACGGCGGGGGGATGCCGGAGGGGGCTGCGTAGGGTGGAGATGCTGGGATGGGACCGGTTTGCTGCCGGAGGAGGTTTCTGGGTACTGCTCGCAGGTGAGGTGCTCTTTTCCCGTGTGCTGCAACGCGTACCGGCGTGGCTCTAAGTAGCGCTTGTCTGCACCTGACGGATGGGTGGGGGGCAGCCGGGTGCAGGGCTGCCCCCGGCTCCTGGAGCCGCGCGGCTGCATCAGGCGTGGAGGAAGGGAGACCCAGGCCCGGGCAGTTCTCTGAGTGCCTGTGCTGCTGCCTCTGTGCCAGCCGAAATGTCATCCCACCGCTGTGTCATGCCACAGCTGTGCTTGGTCCCCACGTCATCCCGGCTGCACAGCCCTCCCGGGAATCACATCTGGAGGAGTGCTGGAGGTGCCTCTCCCCGTTCCGGCCCCAGCTTTGGGCAGTGATAGCTGCAACAGAGGGGGCTGTAGGGTCGGGGTTGTGACACTGTCTTAGCTGGTCTCCCCTGCTGTACTTCACCCAGATCTGCCTGCAGACCGGGGCCCTGCCTTCCCCCTCCCTCCCTTCATGTCCTTTCCCGCGTGGCAGTGGTGCTGCATAGGGGTGTGCAATGCAGAGATCTCCCTGACACAGAGTGTTATCCAGCAGGAAGAGACACCTTTGTTTGGCTGAGGTTTTTGGTGTTGGTTTGTTGTTGATTTTTTTTTTTTTTTTTGCATGAACATCTTTTTTTCCTTTAACTGCTTTTCTGCCATCTCCAGAACTGATCTGTGCTCCTGCTCTCTCCCCTTTGTGAGAATTCAGCGGGGAGAGGGTGTGGAGGCAGAAGGGGAGAGGAAGGCTGGGTGGGCAGGTGGGTGGGAGCATGCACCTTGCTCCATGGAACCCTGCCCCGTGTTGCACTGGGCCTTACAGTACTGGTGCAGGGCAGGCCTGTCTGAGCGGGGGAGGAGGCAGGATGTACTGCTTGGGATGGAGGGGGATGCTGTGGTATTTCTTCAGAGAAGAGCTCGGGGAGGTGTGGGAGAAGCAGGGAGGGAGCAGGGCCGGGTGCTGCAAGGGCAGGGCTGAGCCTATCCTGCTGGCCCTGCTGCCTGCGAAGCGGTGCCGGGGCTGAGCAGATGGAGAGGGAAGCAGGGGCAGCTCTGTCAGGAAGGATTTGTCTTCAGTAGCCTGGCAAACAGCCCTCTGCAAACAAATGAGTAATAAATAAAAGCATGGAGGCTGCCTGACCCCTGCAGCCTCTGACTCCATAGCACATATGGACTTTTCTGGCTTCCCTGTAAGCCTAAACCTCTGCCTGCTTGCCACGGCAGCATGTTGGCTCTGCTTTTCCTGTAACTGTCTCAGTGCCTTTCAGTGATTTTTTTTTTATAATTTTTTTTTTCATGATGTCACACCAATCCCTCTGTCCCTGCTCCCCAAAACACTCCACAAATTGGTAGGCCCACACTTCAGCTGCTGTGGCCTACAGGGAGCATGGGGCCTGCTGCTGGGTCACAGCCCCTCTGCCATCCATGGTTGTGGCCCCAGGTGCAGGAACTGGGGTTCAGCACAGCTCCAAAGCCAGAATTTGGAGAGTTGTAAAAGGAGGAGTGTGTGCTTTAACTATTCCTCGCAGGAAATACCCATCTTTGCAAGCTGTGATTGCTTCACTGAAGTGGCAGTGAGAAGGAGAAATGTTTCTGACACCCACCAGTGAATTCAGTTGTTATTAAACTAATCAATCACCTAAACTCTTACGAAAACATCACTGTGCTTGCTGTGCAAGTGCTGACTCCTCCATGAGTCCTGCAAACAGCAAAGGCTTCTGCAGTCATCTCTCCTGCGCCTGGTGAAACAGTTATTCTTACCTACGTAGCTTAATTGCTGTAAATATATTTAGTGTACTTAGCTGAAAGTTTGAAGAAAACATTGCATTGCTTATGTACTGAATTCAGATCAAAAGCTGTTTGCTGTGAGATCATTTCAGGGGAAGCGGTGGAGCATATTTGTTCTCTCTGGTTGGTTTCTGTGCAGCAGCTCCAGCCCCAGTTTGCCTCAGCTGTGGCCTTATTGTGCTCAGTCCCTAACCAGCTGTGAGACCTCCAGCAATGAGATTGTCCCAGAGCTTCTGAAGATCACTCTGGCATCTACCTGCACTTTAAGGTGCCTAAATGTCTTTTAAAAACTGCCTTAAGTCACTGCTTCAAATGCAGCTCAGCCTGGTAATTTGATTGCAATCACCCCTGTTATTAGGTGACAACAATGGCGTGAGTTTACTCACACCATTATGACAACAATGTGAACAACTGGGGCCAGGTAGCTGTGCACAGCCCTTCCCACAGCCAGGGCATGATTGTTGGTGCTTAATGAGTGAGACAGGCCAGACAGATCCCACAGGATTCCTCCACGCAGGCAGCAGGACGTGGGATGGAGAGGTCCCGTCCATGGGTTTCCCTCTTCCATCCCTTTGCCCCTGCTTCACCTTCCCCTCTCCAGCACTTCCTGCACCTCCTTGTTGGGTTTAGGGGTTTAGTTTTTGTGACTCTGTGGTGGTTACCAAAGCTTCAGCACGGTCCTGCTCTGCCTGCCCTGTATGGCCCTCTCAGTGGATGGCTGTATAGGCCTAAGTGCTGCATCCATGCTGAGGGCTGCAGAGCAAGCCTCTTTGGCTGAGAAATTACATTCCTAATTGAAATTACTGTAATGTTGCTCAGTCTCCAGGGAGCTTAAATGCCACTGTACTGAAGCATTTCAGCACCAGGATCATTTGTGCGGCTCCCACCACTGTCCCCATGCGTCCTGCTTTGGCCAAGGAGGAGCTTCTAGAGCTGTTGTAGTTTGATCTCAAGTGAAGATATGTTTAAAATGGAGAACCAGAGTGGAGGCATAGTGCTCCTGTTCAGTAGGAGCATGTGAAAGCTTTAAGTGACCTGATTCCCTTACCCTCAGCATTCATGTCTTCTGTCTTGCTATCTGCAGATAGGTTGGGTGAGCCATGGGGAAGGCTGAGTCTGAATGAGCCAAGCTCCTCTGCACCCCCAAGCCCTAAAAATCAGGGTGTGAGAGGTGGAAAAATACATCTCCAGGTAATTCTGAGTTCCTCCTGGGGGAGAGGGGACCACTTCACTGTGTGCTGGGAAGTGGTGGTAGAAGACAGCTGGGCAGGAGGTGCATGGGGGGTGACAAGCTGACGGGGTGATTCATGGGACTTGGAAGCGGCTGGCCAAAGATCACAGGGCACTGATGCAGCTGGGATCACAGCTCCCAGTGATCCTGGGCTTGGGACCACTGGGCTGGAGGACCTGGCTGCAGCAGGCCAGTGTGGGCTCAGCATAGCTCTGGTTTGGAGCCGAGTCTCTGTCGTTAAAGATATTCAGAACTTTCTTGGACATGGCCCTGAGCAACCTCCTGTAGGTCACCTGCCTTGAGCAGGGAGGTTGAGTGGGATGATATCCAGAGGTGCCTTCCAGCCTCAGCGTTTCCGTGATTGTTTGTCATCTCTTCTGAGAAATTCTGTCACTATGGTGCAATCCCCAAAGTAGTGTCAGAGAAAGAACCAGAAATGGGGATGTTTGTCTAGTTCCCCTGAGCCTGCGAGCAGCAGTCTCTGCATCAGTAAGAGATTTCCAGGGCTCTCAGGTCCGGACTGGGAACAGACACTGTTCCTTATGTTTCTGGGCTGCTTTCCTCAAAGAGGAGGCACAACTGGCAGAACTACATGGAAGCGGCAAAAAAGGCAGAAGAACAAGCCATGCTTCTTAGACTCAAGAGTAAGTTCATTCTGTGCCTGGCTTGCTTGGCTCTCAGCCTGCTGCTCAGTAGGATGGAGGGGTCAAAGTCACAATTTAAATGAATGATCAGAAAGCGCTGATGTAATTGCCTAGTTGTAATCTTGCTGTGTGTATGGATTGCTGCTGTTTGCCTAAGGACAAGCTGATTCTCAGAGATGAGTATACATTGTGGTACTTCTGGTTGAGCAGGGTGCTGCACCATGCTTAAGTGAGTGAAGTTATAGCATGACATACATTTGTTCAATTCTTAATGTCTGTAGTTCTTATATTAGAAGATGGTGAGTGACACATTTCCCCATTAGATTTCACTTCATTATTTATTATAAATTTGTTCCAGGTGTATTTCAGTGGAAAATGAATTTTGATTCTAAATGCTGAGAACGAGCATTTGAAAAATGATTCCTAGTTAGCAAAATAAAACTGCTTAAAATCTGTGTCCATTAAAAAAAAAATCTTATGAAAGCATTATTTGTAAATACAGTGGATTTAACAATAATGTCTCCATAGTAGGAACAGAATTTTATTAGAATTTAGGAGCAATAGAATATAACCAGGATATGACCCGACAGCTTTATGAGAATTCAGAGCTACCAGAGGTGATCCTTTCACACTTCATTTTTATTGGGATTGGAAAGGGAAGCAAGTGCTCCTGCTTGAGCTCACTGGAATTTTGGGAACCTTTAATAAACTTATTTCTGTACTCAAATAATTGGAACTTTTTTTTCCCTCTGCTTTTTTTTTTAGAAAAAAGTTTGCTGCTTTTGCTGTTCATCAGATTTTATTTCCAGTTACTCAGCCAGTGAGCATATCTCTGATAACAAGAACATACTGTGTGCATTTCTACTTATTTTTTCCCAGATTAGAGTGATCTAAAGTTTTAGCATGTAGGTTGTTATGATTTCAAGTTTTAAATTGGTTTTCAGTTCAGGCAACATTTGATTACTTTTTTTTGTCAGATATGTGTTTCAGAAAGTCATAATTCTTTTATTTGTTCTGGTTCCAAGTCCTCCTTATTGCTTTTTTCCTTTCATATTGCACTGCTGCTAATCTGATCAGGTGCTTTCATTGGATTTTTCTGTTGGGAGCTTTTCATCAAGTTTTTAATTCTTTCATCCAAGTTTTTAATTTCTTCTGTTTTCTTCCATGACATTTCATCAAATTCTTCCATGTTCAGAAGCAAAACAGTGAATTACACTAATAGAAGCTCAGGTGGTTGTGCCACCTCCTAAGAATGTCACATTTTGAGGACTTCCAGGTGGGCTCAGTCATGGCAGGCAAGTCAGGGGATGTGTGTTTCTGCACACAGAGTAAAACCAAGTTGTACAAAAACCCAGTAATGGGACTTATAGAGAATGCTGCTGAATGTTGCCATGCCATAATTACCATGCCATCTCTTGTGTGTGTACCGCTATTGCCCACAACTGTCCGAGTGTTCCAGGATAATCATTAGATTTCAGGGTTAGTTCATTCCAGCGGCTACGTATGAGAGGAATTCCTCTAACTCCCAGTTTATTCAGACAGCTCCTGTAGCTGAATTTCCAAGGTTTCTTTCTATCCAAAACAAATGAGGTAAATTTACGGCCCTGGTGAAAGGAGTGTTGCTACTTGTTTTGGCAGAGAGAGGATTTCACCCTGCATGTGATGGGGCTTGATGGTTTCTAGTCTCTGTTTGGCTGGGGCAGGGAACATCCCAGTGGCAGGGGACATTTCCACATGTCCATCAACTTCATCTCCCTGGTCCCAGGTAGCCTTTTTCCAAGGGTGAGTTGTGTTCAGAATGTCACCGATCCAGGCTCTCTACTGCCCCTCTTGGCCCACACCTTCTCTTCCTCCCTATGCCTTGTCCTTTCCCCAGCCTCCCTCTGCTCGTGCCCAGTAGTGACAGTTCCTTCTTTGCCCTAAGGGAAATGAGCCGTTTCTCTGTTTTCCTCTGTCACATCCAACCTTTGTATTGGCTGTGTGGTGCTCCTGCGTGGTGGGCATGGCCAGAGCAGGCATCACATCCCCCTCCCACCGCCTGGGGTTTGTTTCTGATGCTCTGGGGCTGCTCAGCTCCCCACGTCCCCTCCAGGGGGGAGGGAGAAGCAGGCTGGGGAGGTGAGGGGCTGCCTGCCCTTCCAGGCCCTGCCCTACCCTGCAGGAGGTATGTGGCTGTGGAGGGGGGGCAGGGGTGACGGGACGAGCCATCTCACCATTGCACCCATCGCAGCAGGAAGGAGGCTGGAACAGTGCGTGCCTTGCAGAGCCTGCAGCTTGCCTGGAGAGCTCCCTCCCTCCGCAGCAGCCGCTTCCCGCTTCTCCCTCTGCGGGCTGCGTGGGCTGCACAAGGCTGGGGGATGAGGCTGGGAGCCTGGCTCAGCATCCACCCTCTTCCCATTCAAGGACCAGATTTGCTTGCATGCTAGGGGGAGGGTGGCCATGTGGTGGGTCCCCACGGGGTGGAGGTAGCCTTTGGGGAGCACCTTCTGTCCCTGTCCTCCCTTCCCAGGCTACTGTGCTCACAACCAAAGGCTTCCCCTTCCCTTTGCTGTGTGCTGACCCAAGGCTGTAGGCTGAGGGCGGGCCGCAGCCCTGTTATGTAACCCTCTGTGCAAAGGCTCTGCCGGGCTGCCAGCTCCCACACACCAGGTGGTCTGATTCATCCTGGTCATCTGATGTTACCCAGTGCTGCTAGAAGCTGGGCAGAGGTGGGAGGAGAGCCATGCTGAGGCCACGTTTGGCAAGCGGTGTGTGCCTGTGGGCTCCTGCTGCAGCCCAAACCTCGCTCTGTGTTCCTGGCACTGAGCTCAGGCGACGGAAAGTGTTCTAGCTCTGCAAACACTCTAAAATTACATCTTGTGTGTGTATATATAGTGTTATAACCCACCGCTTGCAGGAAGAATCTTTTGTGCTCACAAAGAAGTGAGCTGGGCAGGGCAGGAGGATTCCTTTGCTCTAGGACCTGAGCCAGTTTGCAGGGGTACTGCAGATGCTGAAACCTCAGGGGCAAAGCAAAGGGAGACATCCAGCAAAACCTGTGAGAAAGGCTCTCAGAGGGCAGCGGTAAGGTGGGATGCCGAGGGGAAGGGACTGTACTTGGTGGCGGCAGGCCCTGGGAACTGGAGGGAAACCCCAGACCAGTGGCTGGCGCTCAGCTGCAGTGTGGTGGGATTTGGGCATCCCGGGTGGTGGCTTGGCTGGCTCTCCAGCTCCTGGTTTTGGGGTCTGTGCACCACAAGCACAGCCCTGGCCTGGACCCTGCCTCCAGGAGGCTCCCTGCCCACCTCGGCACTGCCTGGGTCTGAGCTGGTCAGAGCTGTGCTGTGCTGCAGATGGAGAGGAGTCTTTGCAGCAGGTGGCTTTAGGAAGGGCAGCGCACCAAACTCCTACTCTCTTCACCACCTCCCACTGCTCCTGAGTAGCAAGATGGGCCTGGGGAGGAAGGATCTGCTCTCCTGTCTTCCCTTTTCCTCATTTCCAGAGCCCACAGCGCTCGTGGCACCTTCTGGTGGTGTGAACAGCAGCTGTGACCTGCAGTGGGCTTGGGCATGGCTGTTCTCAGTTTCTATACGCGTTTCCAAGAAGTAGGGTTTATCCCAGAGGAGACAGCACTTTTCTCCATACTGGCATGACACCCTGCTCTACGTGGGTATGGTCACCCCACAGAGGAAGCAGCCATCTGCCTCCAGGTGCTTTCCTCAGCCTCTGACACCAAACAAAAGCAGCACTTGTCAGCCTTGCAGGTGATGGTGGGTGTTGGAGCTGCGATGACGCCTGTTGGTGGGACAGCTGGGTAGCAGTGGTTGAGCAGAGGGCCACCACCACAGGGACGTACAGGGTCAAGGGACATCAGCTGCTGGGTTCTTGTCACCTCTCTTTGCAGTCATGTCTTGCTTGGTGATGACAAAATGAGTCTCTGAGCAGGTGGTTATACTTGATAGGAGTCATCAGCTGCTGCCAGTTGGTCCTTTGCCTCCAGACTTTACCAACTCAAGGGTCTGATCAGCAGGGCAGGCTGCTGTTCCTGGCATGTTTCTCCCTGTTGGCAGGATGTCTATTTTCTGGCAGGCTAATGGGACAGGGCTGGTACATGTTCTCTGACCCAACATCTGTCCTGCTGGTGATTGGACAGGGGCCTTCTGCTGGGGAATTACCTGTACCATGGCCTTAGCAGAGCAAAATGCTTTGGGGCTCGGCATAAATAACACCTTCCTCAATTTCACTGCTGAGAGCTGTGTCCTGGGGACAGTCCTCTGGGGATGGTGTCTTCAACATCATGCCCCACTCAGGGCTGGATGTGGCATGCAACGTGCCTATTCTGCCGTGCACAGAGCTGCAGGGATGGAAAGGTCACCATGCCCTTTGGTGCCATTACTGCCTCAGCCAGGCTGTGCTGAGCTCAGTGCTGGGCCTGGATCAGACTTCCTGTCCCCAGCCTTGTGCCATGCTGATTCAGTGGCAGTGGCTTGTGTTTCCTACCCTGCCCCACTCACTGCTGGCCAAGGCTGGGTGCTGGAGGCACATGGCTGGGGACACAGCAGGGCATGGACCTGACTTTCCTGTTACATCGGTCCTCATTTTATCCTCCTGCAGCCTGGGCATGGCTCCTTGAAAAGGAAGAAAGGCACACATGTAGCGGGATGATGGCTTTCCAGGACTGGGGAAGCAAATATCTGGCTTTGTAGCTTGGCTTCTCTGCTGGCCAGAAGCAGGTTCTTCACAGTCCCGTGCCACAGCTGCTGACCTGCCAGAAAAACTAGTGAGCCCATCCTGCCCAAGCAGCACATGGAGGCTGAGCAAGCACTGGCACGTAGAATTATCTGAGCTCTCCCAAGGCTTTGTTTTGGTGTTTTGCTACTCCAGCTTTCTCTGAATGCCGTAACAAATGAATTTGCTGTCAGAATGCTTAAAGGGAAAGACAAATTTTGTGAAATTGTGTCTACATAAAACAAATGCTTGATTTTTAATTGGAAATCTGATTTTCTGGATTAGTGCCCACCCAACCAGAGAGGAGAAGCAGATGCTGGTGTATAAACAAAGCAGTCAGGGCACTGATTATTCAAGGCAAACCTCACACACTGCAAATGGTTCGTAGAAATCATCCAACAAATCATTTTGAACAGTCAGTCTGATAAATGCACTGCCTATTAACAGCCATTGCAAGAGGAGGCACAAGGGTTGCTTTTCTGTTATTCTGCACGTTTCCTAACCCTGTATTAGCATATCTCCTGTAAGACCTTGATGGGCTAGGGCATGTATTGTGATTCCTGCCTGTCTGTTACTGCTTCATTTTCCCAGCTGCAGCCCTGCTCGCTCTGCGTTTCCTCATGTGGCTGTCACTGTCACTGCTGGGGACAGCGGCTGCCTGGAGGGGTGCCTGGCTGTGACTGATACTGGCCACGCACTGCTAACAGGGAGCTCTTGCAGCACCCCTGGATGCGAATACACCCACCTGGCTCTGATGTTCACAGCACCATTTCCTCTGCTGCCCCATAAAGGTTGGAAAAGGCACAATGGCAGGAAGCTTCTGTGCAGTGGCATGGCTGCAAATAGGAACTGATCTTCTGATTCTGTGTGTTTGGTTGGACCTCCCTGTGCTGTTACCAGTGTGTTGCGAAGTACTGCATTATCTCATAAATTGATGTGAAAATGTGGCTTAGGTCTTTTGGCAGCAGCTGTCTGTCCGACTTACAGTGCCCAGGCAACCTCTTGCTATGGGGACTTCTGCTCTGGAAGGAGGTTGCCTATGTCCTGCAGGTCTGGGCTCAGGCTGTGCACAGGAGCAGAAATCTTCTCTTGCCGTTTTTGCTGCGTGTGCTGTTACTTCATGATTTACTTATCTGGTTGTTCCCAACAGTTTTTGTAATGGTAGTGCTGATGCTATGCGATTTACAGAAGTTCGCCTAAGAGCACCACTGCAAGAGTTGGGATTAGCTGGAAAAAATGGTCCAAAAAGGCACCGGTTTGGGAATCTGAGGCTGAAGGAACTGGTGAAAAGGCAGGAAAATGAGCTTGAGATCATCTTCAGAGGATGGTTTGCTACAAGCACTGTTACAGGACTGAGCATGATGGGATGGCTTCTTTGGAGCAGGAGATGCTCAAGAGAGGGGAGACAGAGCTGCCCTGGTGGCTTTAGGCCTCTCCTGCTCCTGAATTGTCTCTGTGCAGGAAGACTGATGTTAATAAAGTACTGCTGGGTGGAGAGACAGGGACTGACAGCACTGGATAGGTGAAGGCTTGCATTTGGGAAGCCTGCAGGCAGGAAGGCTTGGAGTGACAGCAAAATAAAGCCTGCTATTAGTGAAAGAGGGCAGCAACAAGGACTTGATAGGGGAAACCAACCCACACCAATCCTCTCACCAGTCTCCTCACCCTGTCATCTTGCAGCAAAATGTTCCTCCTACGAATGTGAGCACAGAGCCTAGAAACAAGCTGCAGGATCCTACTGCTAGGTGCTGGAGTGGTGGTGGCAGAAGGGACTTAGAGGTTGCTAAGAGTCTCCTTGATTATTTGCTGAAGGTCCAACAGCTCCCTCGGCCAGAGACACGCTCTCTGTGTTAACAAAAAGGCAATGAATTATTTAGCAGCTGAAAATGCCAGATGGTGATGGCTCTGCTGTTTAGATGGGGAGGGGAGGCAGGAAGATGTGCACATGGAAAGAACAGATTGAGCACATCTCTGTAGGAAAGGGCTGACCCAGGCCATAGGCCCTCGTGGTCTCACAGTGAGCAGGAGGCAGCCAGGCTGCTGCTTGTTTGTCCCCTCGTACCCCCAGCTGGGGCTGAGGTCACTCCAGATGCCATGGACTGGCCAGGTCAATGTATATATGGCTGAGAACCTCCAAGGAGAACTGAAACTGAGTGGTCTAGGAGGGAGAGACTGCGGCGACAGCAGTGTACATAGACCCACATGCTGCTGTAGACTCCCATCTGTCACACTGACACATCAGAAGTAAATGTTTCCCAACAAAAGCAAATCCTTGTAGAGCTCAGGAATATCCCCTTTCTAAGCTGAGGTATTTTGTGTGTGCTCTTTCTGTGATCCCCAAGGACCTCTCAATCAGATTTCCTTTGGTGTTGAAGCAGACTTGGTCCTGTTCGGTTTTGATGGGAAAAAATACCATAAACACTTTGTATACCCAGGTCCCTTGAGGTGCTGGCTGTCTTTGTTTGCATCCTCCAACACTGCTTGATCAGACCGTGGCTCCTGCTCTTCATCTGTCCTGTCCAAGTGGGTGAGGAGCATCCTACAGCAGAGATCAGCTGGGGCTGGGTGACTGTGGGGGCTGCAACAGGGTCTCTATCTGCAACATAGACAGAAATACAAAGCTCACGGAGTCCATGTTAACGAGTGCAGTGAGGTTTCACGTGGCCTTTACACAGGCTGTGGTCTCAATATCTCTGCTCAGCACATCTGCAGGACAAGGAACTCATTTAACTCCTTACCAATTCCAGGCGGGCCAGAAGGTCACCTCCTCAGGAGCACAAGTCCCTGAGACTAGAGATGTAAAATAGCTGAGGTTGGAAGGGATCCCTTGGACATCATCTGATAAAGGCCCCTGCTCAGGACAGGATCAGCTTCAAAATTACTTTTGGTTGCTCAAGGCCTCCAAATACAATATTTTCTTTTCTGGCTGTTCCTCCTTATGCCGGTAACCTCAGTTTGTCACTAAACATGGTTTTCAACCCTCTCCTCCTTTGCTTCAGTAGCCCTTTGGCACCATCCTGGCACATGATCATTATGAACAGAGATGCCACAGACTCATGCTATTTTACCCTGGCTTCTGTAGGGTGTTTGTTCACAAGGTTCCCAAGCTCTGCGGGTTTGGAAAGGATCCTTTCCTCTAAAGCACGGTGGTAGAAAAGGTTTGGAAGTAAGACACAATCTTGACATTAATGGCCTTTAAGCATTTCCTACTGGCAGTGACTGTAGCCTGCACCATCAGCTCTCAGAGGAAGTCTTGGAAGGAGTAATCCTGCTCTGGTGGGAAGATGGAAGGGTGGTCCCATGACACTCAAATCACACGGACCATGATCCTGGAGAAGGGAGGCCCGGACAGTGTCCCACAAGCAGTAGCTTTGGCTGAAAAGAATTAATGAAGGGCAGCCCCCTTGCTAACATCACAATTTCTCTTTCTCAGAAACTCAAGCAAATGCTTTGAGTTCTCATTCCTGCCTGCTGACTGCAACAGGGTGGCCATGGCTGAGCTCAGCTTCTGGGACTGAGTGGAGAAGTGGCAAGAGACCTGTCTCAGGTATGATGGAGAGAACCAAATGGCACAGGCTTTAATGTGAGTGAGGAAGGAGTATGAGATAGCTGTGGGACTCCTTCATCAGCTCCCTCTGCCCTGTGTGTCGCAGCCCTTCCCTGGGAAGTAGTAGGACTGGGGAAACAGCTGTCCCTGGAGGCATTCAAGAACTGTGGAGATGTGGCATTGAGTGACATGGTTTAGTGGTCATGGTAGTAATGGTTGGACTAGATGATCTTACACCTTTCCAACCTTAATGATTCTATGATTCTATGAAATTGTAAGATCAGCACCCAGCTTCATCCCCTCCCTGCCCTTAGCAAGCTCCCAACCTCTGTGAAGGACCCGGGGGAGCCATGACTCTTTTTCAAGCAGCAACTGCCCCGTCCTCATCCCGGTCCCTGTGTTGCAGGGTGAGGACCTGTGACAGCACCAATGGAGAGCATGTACTCAGTGGAGCCAGCGCTGGATGGGGCTGGCCCCACCTCGCTGGACATACTCAGCTTCCTGGATACCCTGGTGAACAGCACGGAGGAGCAATGCTTCAGTGCCCGCTCGCGCAGCACCGTCCTGCAAGGGCTGCCATTTGGTGGTGTGCCCACTGTGCTTGCCATCAACTTCATCCTCTGGCTGGTGAGCAGGCCAGGAAGGTGCTGTGTCCACAGACCTCCTGGGAGAACACGGGGTCAGGGCTGGAAGCTCGGTTTGCTGTGTCCCAGCCCCCATGGGAGACCAGGAATAGCTGTGCCCTAAAAGAAGCACTCTTGCCACATCTCACCTATGCTGGAGACAATCTCCTTGAGAGAGGTGGTCGACCAGAAGATGTTTGGGTCCCTGTAATGCCCTGTTACCATAATCTGTGCGGGCCAGGTAGATGTGAGGTCCTTCCAGCCCTTTCCTCTGATGCTGTGGGACAGTCCTTGCCATGCTGGTATTTGGTAGCCAAAGATACACCTGGGAAATGTTCCTCCATGGTGCTGCAGGTTGGTGCCTTGCAGATGTGGTGGGAATGGGGCTGAACCACTGTGCGCATGGGGGTTTCTCCTGCCTATCCCGCTAGCAATGCTCAGCCAGGGCCCACAGTGGGCCTCGCCTGGCACTACAGGGAAAACTGTGGGTGTGGTGTCATAGGCTGGCTGTGAGCATGGGTGTGTGTTAAGGTGTGGTGACAGCTACATGTGTGTGCTGGTGCACCCAGCTGCTTTGGTCATGCAGCACTGGTGGCCAAGAGCCTTGCCCACTTTGTGGTGGGCAGCACATGATGCTTGAGCGGCTGCAGAAGCAGTGGTCACCAGCACCTCGGGGATTGCTGCCACAGTGGAAAATTATCCAGCTTCAGGGGTCTCTCGTGGTGCAGGTACACTCAAGATATGTGAGGCTTCAGGGGCCACTTGTGCTGTGTCAGTATCTGTGCTGTTACCCCCCAGCAGCAGTGGTGAGGTCATGGAACAAGAGCAGTTTGGTTTTAGGAGAGTTTTATGTGAGCCTGTGGCAAAACCCTTCACTGTTCCTCTTCCTTCTTCCTCCAGCTCCTCCTCCTGATCTTCTCCTGCCTTCGGAAAGCAGCTTGGGACTATGGGCGCCTGGCACTGCTGATGGACAACGACAGGTGAGCAGGCCACAAGGCCACTGCAGGTGATCGGCTCCAGCCTCTCTAATGGGGCTGTGGTGCAGCCTGTAGAGAAGTTCTGAGAGTGCTGCTATTTTGTCCAGGCCAGTGGTGATGGCCTGCTACCCGTACCCATCAAGGCCAGCCTTCTTGGCCGGGGGGAACACAGGCACTGTCTGCTGCAGGGAAAGTGATGACCTGGAGCGTCTGGTGACATTGCTCTTTGTGCCATCCGGGCAGGATGTGCTGCCTGAGCAGTACAGCAGCTGGGCTGCTGAGGAAAAGCTCAGCGTGGTTTCCCTGTCGGTGCTCTCCCTCTCCTTTCTGCTGCCTCTCTTCGCCTCACTCACTTCTTTCTTTCCATCCCTCCAAAGCCTGACGTCGCTTTTCTATGGGGAGCAGAGCGAGAAGGAGAAGTCCCCATCAGAGAGCAGCCCCCTGGATGCCGACAATAAGGACGTGGTAAGCACACAGCAGCTATGGCAGAGGCAGCCTGCAGCTGCTCTTGGCATTCTCAGCAAAGCCATTTCGGGGTACCCAGGGCAGTCACTGCCCGTGATGCCATGAGGGCACCCAGAGCTACCACCAGGACCACCCCATTACTGCTGCAAATGCGTCTTTTTCTCCTCTCTGTGGCATAGGCTCAAAATAGGCTACACTAGAAACAAACACCGTCTGATACATTTTGCTGTTTATTTCTTTCTCTCTTTTCACAGCAAAAGCTCAAAAATCAATTACTGTTGTAACTATTAAAAAAAAATGACAGAACTCATTTAAAAAAAAAAACTAACTAGGCAGGGAAAGTAAAGGAGCAAAATAATTGCAGGTGACAGGATAACTATTTAAAGGCATCATACTGGATGCTGTATGCAGATGTATGTTACTCATCAAAAATAACAGAGCAAAACCAAAAGAAAAGCCAGCATGGCTAAAGAGCAGATTAAAGGAGATTTATAGATGCAAGAAGGCACCTTTTAAAAGTTAAGCAGTTCCCAAATGAGGTAAATCTGAACTCTGCCAGGTTAGGTGTAAAATGCACTCCAGGGAGGGGGGGAAGAGGAGTTTGTAGCAACATTTGTAGAAAGCTTAAAAACAAGTACTTAAATTTTTTTTCAGACATTTGGGAACAGGAAACCTGCCAGAGAGTTTGTGAGGCCAACATATGTTGGAGGTAGTAAATGATTGCTTGAAAGCAGAGTGTGGTAGGACCTCTACGTAAAGTCTCTGTGTCTACATTCAGTGAGGAGCAGTTTTACCTTGGGGTAAAGCTGGGGAGAGGAGAGGAGGAGAAGAGTCAGCTCTCACAGGAGGGGAGGGGAGGCGAGGGGTGGTGCATCCCACAGGGCTCTGCCTGCAGCTCCTTGCATTCAGGGTCATCATAAACCCCCACAGAAAGGGGGCAAAGAGGAGGGGATAGAGCCCCTGGAGTCCCCAGGTGCTGCCTCTGCTCAGCCCCAGGGCCAGCTCCATACTGGGGTGCTGGGGGCGGTGGCCCTTGCCTCATCTTATCTCTCTTCCCTTCCAGGGATTCTGCTCCTGGCTGCTTTCTATCTACCAGATGAAGTAAGTGTGTACTGTCAGTGTCGTGGCCATGCCCTAGGGAGCTTGTCCCTGCGGGTGGTGGTCCAAGAGCTAGGGCCACGGAGGAGAGCTCTGCTGAAGTGTCCACCAGGGGAGAGAGCAAGGTCTCCTCTCTGTCTGTCCTCCACAGCTCTGCTGACCCCAGGCTCCTGCTCCAAAGGACAGGGCTTCAGCCTCTCCCAGCAGAAGCCAGTTTTACAATGGCAGCCCGGGGGCCCATTGTCTCTGTGCCCAAATCCCACGTGCCATGTCACAGGCAGAATGCCATGAGTTTACAAGGACTTTGTGGAGCTGGAGCAGCCCTATTGTGAGCCCCAGTGTCCCCAGGGTGGGAGATAGCAGTGGTGGTGGCAGCACCCCTAGCACTCACCCCCACTGCTCTCTCCCAGGGATGAGGAAATTCAGAGCAAGTGTGGGATCGACGCCACCACCTACCTCTCCTTCCAGCGGCACCTCCTGGTCCTGCTGATGCTGGTCTGTGTGCTCTCCGTGGCCGTCATCCTGCCTGTCAACTTCTCGGGGGACCTCCTAGGTAGGTGCATCCCAGCCTCAGGGTGGCACAAGCACTGCACTGGGGAGTTGGAGGGCTAAAGGACCCCTCCATAAGTTATGGTTCTTCAGGGTGGTGGGGGCTTGCTGGGGACCTGGGAGATGGGAGGACAGGAGGAGGAAAGAGGGCCCACAGGCACCTTTTGCCCTGCAAGCATGAAGATGTGCGCTGTACCAGATTCTCATAAACTCCTTCTTGTCTTCGTCTCCTGCAGGACACAACCCCACTCACTTTGGCCGGACCACCATCGCCAACATCCCAACGCAGTATGTAGCTTTGGCATTGGGCAGCTGCATGTGCAGCTGCAGTGCTGTGAGCACCCAGATGTGGTGTTCACAGCACTGCATCATGCTGGGGCCTGGCCCATGCGAGCAGCACAGCACATGTGGGAGGTTATGTGTCTGTCTGCACCACATGCATCCTTTGCTTAGGTCTCCAGTGCTGGCAGCAGGCTTCTGGGGGGTTCCTACTGGTTGGCTGGGGTGGCTATGGCAAGGTGCTAAGCACCAGGCTGGTCCTTGTGCTGCAGTCTGAGCTGGCCTTGGAATGAGTTCAGAGGAGGGCCACCAAGATGATCAGAGGACTGGAGCACCTCTCCTATGAGGAAAGGTTGAGGGAACTGGGCTTGTTTAGTTTGGAGACGAGAAGGCTCCGGTGAGACCTCATTGTGGCCTTCCAATACTTGAAGAGAGCGTATAAACATGAGGGGGAATGATTGTTTCTGA
This sequence comes from Numida meleagris, assembly GCF_002078875.1. NCBI lineage: Eukaryota > Metazoa > Chordata > Aves > Galliformes > Numididae > Numida > Numida meleagris. The sequence continues at coordinate 40,263,928 of NC_034414.1, forward strand.
GGGTGGATAGTGATAGGACAAGGGGGAATGGTTTTAAACTGAGACAGGGGAGGTTTAGGTTAGATATTAGGAGGAAGTTTTTCACTCAGAGGGTGGTGACGCACTGGAACAGGTTGCCCAAGGAGGTTGTGGATGCCCCATCCCTGGAGGCATTCAAGGCCAGGCTGGACGTGGCTCTGGGCAACCTGGTCTAGCGGTTGGCAACCCTGCACTCAGCAGGGGGGTTGAAACTTGATGATCTTTGAGGTCCTTTTCAATCCAGGCCATTCTGTGATTCTGTGATGCAGTTCTCTCCTTCTCCAGGGATCGTCTCCTGTGGCTGCACAGCATCTTCGCCCTCATCTATTTCATCCTCACCATCCTCTGCATGGCTCACCACTCCATCCACCTGGAATACAGAGAGAATGAGAAGGTGAGCCATATCCTTCCCACAGCCACCATCCCTGCCTTTCTCAGCTCAAATGGACAACTCTGTATGTGCTTTGCTGTACATAATGGAAGCTTTAGAAACAGCTCAGACCTGAGCAGACAGGGAAAGATGAGGTCATTTTTCTCCTGCTTCTGGAGAAAGCCTGGAGGCAAATCTTCTGCTGCCTTGTCACTGCAACTGGAGCTCAGCTGTGTCCAGCTGTCACAAGGTGGCTGTCCAGCCATGCCCTGCAGCTGAGGCCCTGGGTCTGGCAGGCAGTTGCCTACAGGCTCTCCTGTGTCTGCAGCATGTGGGAGTCCAGCAAGGGACCAAGGCTGTGCATTTTGCACCTCCCTGTGCCCCCACCTGAGTGCAGAATGGTGTCTGAGCCCTTTCCCTTAGTGCATGTCCCTTTCCCATCTGTACTGCAGAAGATATGGCCACAAACTGCGATCTAGTCTGAACAAGTCAACAACGGAATGGTCCATGGACCCCAGCTCCATCCTCTGCCTCTTCTTCCATAGGTCGCCCGGACACTGATGGTTACCCACATTCCCTTGGAGATCACAGACCCTTCCCTTATCATCAAGCACTTCCAGTGAGTTAGCCCTATCTCAGCAGGATGTCCCCTTCCTTCCTGAGCTTCCCTGGGGAGGAGAGGGGAGGCTGTCTCAGTCCCTGTCACTGTCCCCTGGTGCCACCTTGTCCATGTGCCCACAGCGAGGCCTATCCCAGCTGCACTGTCACCAACGTACAGTTCTGCTTCGATGTGCGCAAGCTGATGAAGCTGGATGCAGAAAGGTGAGTGCGTGGGGACCCTGTGTCTGTCTGTCTGTCTGATAGAGGCAGCTCCCTAAAGAGCCCTCCTTTATATCTGTTTCCCGGCAGGCGCAAGGCAATGAAGGGCCGGCTTTACTTCACCACCAAGGCACAGAAAGAGGGGAAGATCATGATCAAAACCCACCCTTGTGCCCGCATCTTCTGCTGCCGCTTCTGTGGCTTTGAGCAGGTAGAAAGCTGAGGGTAGGGCTGCAGGCAACGTGTTCCCAGTGCAGGCAGGACTGCGGGCAGCACAGTGGCTTGCCTGTGCCCCAACCCTGGCTTCTCCCACAGGTGGATGCCGAGCAGTACTATGGGGAACTGGAGGAGAAGCTTACAGATGAGTTCAACGCTGAACGCAACCGCATCACACTGAAGCGGCTTGACATGGCCTTCGTCACCTTCCAGGATGAGCGTATGACAGCTGTGTGAGTGTCTCTTGGGTCTGCTGGTGTGAGCATGGCCCACAGCCTGGTGGTGGTGCGGAATGGGGCCACCACTTCTGGGGACTTCAGGGGGCACCTCGACAGCTCCTCCAGCCAAATCCAGGCAACCAGTCTGTCTCTGCCTGCCTGGAGCTGCAGGGTGGGGCTCATGAGCCCTTGGTTCAGACCTGACCCTGGGCTTCCTCCTGCAGGATTTTGAAGGATTACAGCCACATCCACTGCCGGAAGCACCCCCAGCAGTCCTCCGTGACCACCGTGGTCAAGTCGCACCACTGGGGTGTGTGCTACGCTCCAGCACCCAGCGATATTATCTGGTGAGCCCCCATTGTGGGAGGAATGGAGAGAGGGAGGGCCAGCAGTTGGAAAGGGGAAACCATATCCGTAGCTGTAGAGCACCTTCCCAGGGTGACAGGGGCTGAAGATCCTTTCTGTTGTAATAGCAGAAGTTACCAATGGTAACTGGGATAATCACTCCACAGGTTGCAGGATCGGATGAGGTTTGGGGCGATTGCCAGGCTGTAAAATCTCTGGCCTTACTCCAAGGCATCCTTGCAGCACAGACCCCACTGTGCTCATACTCGGGTCCTGGGAGCTCTGTAGCTGTGATGCAGCAGCATAGGAAGGAGAGAGAGGGTAGGCTTAGAGTAAGGGCTATGGGATGGTTGGTGTGGGGAGCAGGGCACAAAGCACTGGAGGACTGAGACAGAAGACCCAAGACACACAGTGTTTCCTCTGCACCACATCTAAGTTATGTTTTCCTCTCACAGGGAGAATTTGTCAGTCCGTGGCACATCCTGGTGGGTGCGATTCATTCTCCTTAATATCTGCCTCTTCATCCTCCTCTTCTTCCTCACCACACCGGCCATCATCGTCAATACCATGGACATGTTCAACGTCACACGACCTGTGGAGAGCCTCAAGGTAGTCCCTGGAATACAGTCCTGGGCCCTGAGCATGCCTGAGTTTTGGTGCCTGTGTCCACAGAGAAGGGCAAGTTGGTGTCCATACAGGACAAAAGGGATGGGAAGAGTTCCAGGAGATGTCAGAAGCTGCTGGCAGCACATTGACTTCCTGCTTATTCACCTGGGAGCTGTTGAGAGGGCACTGGAACTTAGCGGATTTTCATGGTGCCTTTGACTGTCCTCAAGCTCTTGCCTCCTGGAATGTGTCCCTGCTCAGGGAAAGGCTGCCCCATGTACACCTGCCCAGGGAGCTGCCTGCAGCGTGGTGGAGCAGTGGCAGTGTAGGCAGGCACAACTTGTTGCTCTGTGGCACTGGCAGAGTCCTTACAGGGTGTCTACCATCTCTCTTGCAGAACCCAATCATTACTCAGTTCTTCCCCACACTGCTACTCTGGGCCTTCTCGGTCTTCCTGCCATTCCTTGTCTACTACTCAGCCTTCTTTGAGTCACACTGGACAAGGTAAGGGGGCCGCATACTCCTCCAGGGCCACTCAGGGCCACACTGGCTGAGAGGAGCCCAGTAGGATCATCACTCCAAAGAGTGCAAAGTTGCCTTTTTCTCCCCTTTCCCTAGGTCAAGTGAGAATCAGCTCACCATGCACAAGTGTTTCTTCTTCCTGGTGTTCATGGTCATCATCCTGCCTTCACTGGGGCTTACCAGGTATGGACCAACCTGCAGCCTGGGCATCACACCAGGGCCGTCTTCTACCTGCAACTGAGCCTGAGAGGGCTAAAGGACAGGAGCTGCTTCCATCACAGGTGGCACATGGCTGTCCCTAGGGAGGAAAAGGCTCATGCTTTAGTGATGCCAAGCTGCTCTCAGATGGGCACGGACAGAAAATACCCCACAGAGTAGGTGGGGAGCTGTCCCTGGCTGCCACAGCTAGCTGACTGTTGGTGCCTGGCTTGTGATGAGTCCTTCAGCAGATCCCAGAAGGACCAGGTCAGGTACCTGCACAGTCTCGGCTCCAGTGAGTGTGATCTGACCCCAGGGCAGGGCAAGGCAGGTGCAGGCTGTATGTCCCCCACACTGCTCTGCATCCCCCTCCTGAGCTGCCCCTCTGTTCCCCCCAGCTTGGACCTCTTCTTCCGCTGGCTCTTTGACACCCACTTTCTGGACCAGGCTGACATCAAGTTCCAGTGAGTAAAGGCCTTCTCCCCAAAACTTGGGGACCTGCAGGGCAGAGCCCAGCACCAACTCTGCTGCCCTCTCACCCTCCCTGTCCATGGGGCAGGTGCGTTTTCCTCCCAGACAATGGCGCTTTCTTTGTCAACTACGTCGTCACCTCCAGCCTGATTGGGACAGCCATGGAGCTGCTGCGCATCCCTGGTCTCCTCGTCTATACCGGCCGCCTCTGCCTCGCCAAGTCAGAACCTGAGCGGCTCCACATCAAGCGGGTACATGGCCCCGGGTTATTCTGAATACACAGGTGATCCCGTGCAGCTGGAGAGGCAAAGGCAGTAACAATGCTGTTGGTTGTGCCTCAGAGCCAAGCCTACCAGTTCCAGTTTGGGTTGGAGTATGCATGGACCTGCTGTATATTCTCCGTCGTCATGACCTACAGCATCACCTGCCCCATCATTGTCCCCTTTGGTGAGTATGGCCCCGCTGTTTCCCCATCCATGCTGAGAACAGCTTGGCCCAGCCATCAGGAGCAGTGTGGATACTTCCCGTGAAGTACAGGAGGAACAGCCACCAAAGGTCCCCTGTCTTCCCAACAGGTTTGCTCTACATGTTGCTCAAGCACATGGTGGACCGATACAACATCTACTATGTATACATCCCCACCAAGCTGAACCAGCGCCTCCATGTCGCCGCCATCAGCCAGGTCGTGGTGGCCCCCATTCTCTGCATGTTCTGGCTGCTCTTCTTCTCCGTCCTGCGCCTTGGTAGGGACAGCTTGGGTCTGCCCCTCGCGGCCTCTCAGGGTCACCAGTCTGAAGTTCTGGGGGATGAGCTTCACCCTTGAAGGATGATGGTGTCACCCCTGAGTTAGGCACAGTGTAGGGGGTGGGAAGAGGGACAGGAAGACACGATGAAGATCTGGAAGATGCAGGGATGTCAGTTAGTGTTTGGAAGAGGGGATTGAGAGCTCAGAGCACCCCCAGCACACCCCAGCCTGAGGCTTAGCCAGGTGTGCAGCAGGTCCTTGGAGGATCACATGTTGACCCCATGTCTCTGCCCTAGGTCCTACCCGCCCTGTCACCCTCTTCACCTTTGTGGTCCTCCTCTCCTGCATTGTCTTCTCCTTCTTCGGCCTCTGTCTGAAGAAGCTACAGCCACGAAAACCGTCCAGCTACCAGGTGAGCATGGGCAGCTGCTTCCCATCTCCCTCTCTGTGCCCTGCTGGGATTCACTTGCAGTGCAGAGTCAGAGGATACAGAAGGTACACCTGGATCAGAACGAGGGCGGGGATCAGTCCTGTTGCTGATGCTCAGCTCTTGGGCACCCATCTTTTGGTACCCATGCAGGAGCTCCACATCTCCAGAAATCAGCACTGTGTGGTGCTGTGGTTAGGAGGGTCATAGCCAACATTTCTAGCCCACTTGAGTGAATCCTATTTTGGCTTGGATTTGGACCCAGCCCTGGTGGGCTCTGGCTGGAGCCTCCCGAGGCTTTTCCCCTTGCCTCTGTGTGGCTTCCTCTTGTCTCCCCTCCACAGATGTCTGATCAGTCCGAGGGCACCTTCACTGATGCCGAGCGGAGCAGCATCTCCTCCACACCCAACTCCAATGTAAGTACCTCTCCCTAGCCCTGCTGTGAGCCCGCAGCAGGGGGGGGATCTGATCCCTGACCCTACTGCCCCTGGGGCAGCTCTTTGTGGCCACAGTGCTGCAGGAGCCCGAGCTGAGCCTGACACCGGCAGCCTCTCCGGCTCACCAGTCTTATGGCACCATGGGCAACCACCTGGAGCTGGCAGAGGATGGGGAGGACTGTGGTCTGCAGAACTTTGAGACAGAGCTGGAGACAGTGGAAGGCGAGTACAGGACCGGCCCTGTGATGGAGAGTCAGCCCCGCTACCAGTGAGCATCCTTGCTGCCAGGGTGAGAGCCAGCACCAGTGGGCACCCACCTCGCTGATGGACCCACACATGTGTGATACCAGGGCAGGGAGACATCAGGACTTATGTGAGGGAGGGACCTCAGCCCATGCAAGGCAGTGTGGCCCTGCCACTGCAGACAAGCTTGGCCACCCTGCACCCCCGCAGCCCCATCTGCCTCATCCAGTCTGGGATGGGGAAGAGGGGTTGCAGGAGTTTGAGGTGAGGTCTCCCTGAAAGACTGTACTGCAAGGGGAGGAGGGAGGCCCTGCCTACGGCCACATGTCCGCTCAGCCATGCCAAACCTTCGCTTGCCCACCTGCTGCTGCAGCCATCCTGCTGTGTCCCATGGCCCTGGGTGCTGTCTCCAGCCCTTGCAGCACTGAGAGCACAGTCCTGGCAGGACTCACCCTGCTCATGCCCTCCCTCTGCTGCTGCAGTGTGCTTGCGCCCTCAGGTCTTTGGGGACAAGTGTATTTTGTGGCTATGACAGCAGCTGCCTTTCATTGGTGGCTCCCATCCTTCCACTCCTGCTGCCCATGCTCCCCTCGGGGCTGCCTGTGGGGACTTGCACAGCTCTGTCCTGTTGCAATAGCAACACAGGGCTGGAAGCACTCCCTGGCTTGTCCAGGAGCCTCTGGAGCATGAATCATGCTGCACAGGGTGTGTGCACACCTGCTCCTGCCCAGGCAGTGTCCCTGGGCTTTTTGGGCCCAGGGTGCAGGAGCAGGTGCTGGCCCCACAGCCTTGCTCCTGCAGGGTGAGCACACACAGCTGTGCTGTGCCTGGGTGGTTTTCTGCTGGGGTAAAGCCACTGCAGGCAGCCGATAGCAGAATGGTGCCGGTGCCTGTGGGGCCCCCATCTGCTGCCTCCTGGAAATGCAGAGGGGGGCTCTTGAAATCCTGCCTCTTCTCCTGAGTCAGTCATCCTCCCATTTTGCCGGTTGCCCAGGAATGGGGCAGTGCTCAGGCAGTTTCTCCCTGCTCTGGTGCAGTGCTACAGCAGGGGTCTGAACTGGTGCCTGCCCACGGATGGTGCCCAAGACCTTACGTGAGACGCAGGAGAGCTGATCTGGGTCCTTCCCCTGCTAGGGGGACTCACTTTTGCATTGCAGTGCTGGGAGGGTGCTCTGCCCCCAATCCTTGCTATCCCCAGGGGTGGCAGAGGGGTCTGACCCCAGAGAACAGTGTTGCAGGGGTGCCCTGTGCCACGTCCCCTGCCCAGCATTACTGAAGCTGTTGGGAGTGGAGGTACAGTGTGCAAATCCTGGGGCACCCAGCAGTGAGCTGGAGGTCTCAGCTCTCCAGGCTGGAAGCCCTCCTGCCCCCTGGCTCCTGCATGCCAAGGTGGTGGCTGTGGCACCCAGAAAGGACCCTGGTTGGGGGGGGACTCCCATCTCCCTGCACAGGTGTCCTGTAGCCACTCATCTTGGGGCCAGCAAGATGCTGGTGGTCCCATCCAATGACTCGATGCTCTCTTTCTGGGGGGACGCAAGTGCCTGTGAGTGGCACTGCATCCTGGGGAGCTCAGGCTTGGATTGCCCTTGGCTGCCACACTGTAGGAATGTGCCAGAGGTCTGTACCTTCTTCTTATTTATCGCTATGACCGTGCCTTGAATAAAATGACTTCACCCACCTGCTGCCTGCAGTCATCACCTCTGCGCGTCACCCCAGCCTGGTGGTAACAGCCACTGTCACCCTCTGCCCAGCTATGGCCCCTCTCCAAAGGCAAGCACTGGCCGTCCCATGCGGCCCCAGACTGTGGCACTGCAGCAGCAGCACAACAGGTCAAGAAAAGGCAGCGAGTGGAAGATCTGTCCAGGCTGGAAGCACTTTGGAGGTAAAGGGGAAGGTGCAGGAGCAGAAAAGGTGCAGAAGGAAGAGGAGCACCCTGTGGTGTTACCTCAGAAAGGCTGTCACAGGACAAGAGGTGTCAGATTAGGTGAAAAACTGGAAAATTTAGAAAGCTACCCCAACAAACCCCTCTGTTATCCTTTGTTAAGCTTGCTCAGGCCTCTCAGAATAAACAGGCAGCCAAAAGGGCAGAGACTCTCGGTTGTTCTTTATTAAACAGTACAGCTGGGTATAAGAGGCACACAGACTAGTTTGTTTCCCCTAGGAATTACACAAAACACGGCATAGAAGAGGAGAAGTCAAGGAGCTGGGGAAGCTAAAGGACAAAGGGACCATTTTGTGCAGTAGCACACACTCCATCCCTCACCCACCTGTCTACCTGCCACGCAGGTTGAGAACATTCCTGCCCATGGTGCTGATGCCCCAGATCAGGGCTGCAGCAGGGACTGCCCCATTCCTAGCCCCTCCTGCCCTGTACCAGACTGCAGGAGCACAGCCTGGTACAAGGGGGAGGACAGTATGAATGGCACATATGGCTCTGCCATGACACCACTCCCCTCACATAGTCCTTGCTGTGTGCTCAGGGCCCCCACCAGCACCACAGGGCAGGTGGCAGGGAGGTAGTGACACATCTCATAGAGTGCCCTTCTTCCCCGAGGGAGGATATGTCACCATGGGAGGGACGTGTCACAAGCGGGGCCATCACAGCCCCAAATGCTGGGTTCCTCCTGCCTTGAAGAAGCAGTGTAAAAGGGCACTGACAGTAGATGAGAACTTGCTCCTTGTCCTTACCCTGGGATGACTTCCCCTGAAGGTGACTTCTCCATAGAGCTCAAGTTCAGCTCCCCTGGAGCCCGTGGGTGCTGCCTTCCAGCCGTTCCCTTGGATGCTTCCTGGCAGGTGCTGTACTCTTGCCCTAACATAGCCCTGCTGCTCGGTGCTAGCTGTGTGCCTTCTCCCCTCTGTGGTGGCTGTGTCTCAGGTTTGGCAGAGTTATTTCTGCAGGGTGAAGCAGCTCTGCAGATGGGCACTGTGTGCATCTGGGAAGCACTCCAGGTCCTGCCAGCATCAGCAGAGAAATTCCAGCCATGCTTCCCCTGGCCAAGAGCCAGAATCATTTCTAGAAGCCGTTGCCATGACATGATCACAACCTTCATTGTTATTTTAAGGCATAGTTTCTTGTATTTGCCTTATTCTTCTCAATTCAAAACATTAAATAGCCACCACTGCTGCTGCATTTCAGCTGTCTCGCACATTAAAATCAACTGGCCAAGCCAACAGGAACCCTTCCAGGCAGCAGCCTACACCTCTGAGAGCAGCCTTAGCTCGGCATTAGCGCACTCTCCCACCACTGGAAACACTCCCAGGGAACGCACTACACTGCCACCAGCCTCGCACAGGGGAAGGCTCCCAGCAGGGCAGAGGAGCACCAAGATCATTGCCCAGGGAGATGCTGGGTGAAGAGAGCAGGATGAGAGCTGGCTGTGGGGCTTGAGAGGCTCTCGCCAGCAGTCATCTCATGGGGATGGGCAGCAATGGGAGGGCAGGGAGCCAGCAGAAAGCCAAACCACAGCTTGAGTTCTGGTGCTGGCCCACAGGAACCTGGTGCTGAGCGGTGGTGCTGTACTGGTCACTCTGGGCTACAGGGAGATACCCTGCGGTCACCGGGAAAGGCAGGGACATGGTAGTGTCAAAGCAAGGTGAGATCACGAAGAGAGCCCTGAAGCACGTGTGGCGGGAGGAGGTGGGCTGGTGTGCAGAGACAGACAGAGGTGGAGAGCGGCAGAGAGGGCGAGTGCTCGCCCCACACAGGGCCAGGCCTGGGGCTAGTCCCCCTCTGGGAGAGCCTCCCAGCCACGCTGCATGGCTTTCACCACTGCGCCGTAGAGTTTGATCCAGGCCTCCCGCACGTCCGGGCTGAAGGCAGCACCCAGGCACTTCTCCAGCATGTACAGCAAGGACTCACCGACTGTCTGCAACCCAAATGGGGAGGTGTCAACTCAGCGCTGGGGGACAGCAGGCAGCCCCCTCCCTTGCTCCTGCACTGCTTTGGGTGAGTCAGCAGTGCACAGAGCCACCGCCCTCTCCAGATGGGAAATCACAGAATCACAGAATCATTAAGGTTGGAAGAGACCACTAAGATCACCTAGTCCAGCCATCAACCCAATACCACCATATCCCTAAGTGCGACATCTACATGCTTCTTGAATACTTCCAGGGACAGTGACTCCACCACCTCCCACCCGGAGTGGGCAGTCCGTTCCGGTGCCTGACCACTCTTTTGGAGGAGAAATGTTTCCTAATAGCCAGCCTGAGCCTCCCTTGGCACAACTTGAGGGCGTTTCCTCTCATCCTACAGCTGTTACCTGGAAGATGAGGCTGACCTCCACCTTGCCACAGCCCCCTTTCAGGGAGAAAAGTAGAGAGCGATTAGGCCTCTCCTAAGCCTCCTCTTCTACTGACCAAATAGCCTCAGAAACACTTTGCTCCCCTCTGCCCTCACTCCCCAGACAGAAGACAAGGGGGGCTCAGGGGCTTCCCTGACCAAGCCAACATCACCAGCGGCTCCGGGGCTGTGCTGAGCCACCAGCCTCCTCCCCAAGTACACCCAGTACAGGGTGCAGGAGGATTGGGATAGTCAAAGGTTGCACAAACAGCCATAGTGGGATGGGAGAGGACACCTCACCGAGAAGGACTCAGTCTTCACACCAACAGCTTGATGCTTCTTGCCGAGGTTGCGGAGATATTCTTCCAGGCAGGGCAAGTCCTCCAGGTGGCTGACAGCTGCATCAATCACCAGCATCACCTGGGGGAGCACAGCAGCTGCACAGCATTAGTATAAGGCCGGCCCCTCTGCTCCACCCTGCTCAGCCCAGCAGCCACCATCACCACCACCTCCCAGCACAGCACAGGTGCTGCTGGCCTCCCTTTCTGGAGGAGTGGAACCTCTGGAAGTTGCCAGGATGGCACAACACTGTAGAAGCCAATTCTAAGGCAGGCCGAAGTATTTTGAGTGGGGAGGGGGTAGCCCAGCCAGGAGACCTTACCTGACAATGCACAAATGGTTGTGGTCTCTCAGAGGGATGAAGAGCCATATGGAAGCAGGACATGGTTAAATGAGGGATGAAGGGAGCAGATAGAGCAAGTTAGGAGAGATTAAAGCTTGGGTATGGTTAGCCCAGCAAAGGCAAGAGATGGTAGAATTGTGCTCTGTAATTTCAAGAGGGAAATTATCTCCAACTAGAGCAAAGAGCTATTTCAGCTTAAGGCAATAAGAGCAGAAATAAAGATGGACATCGCTTGTCCAATAAGCAGCGGCAGGGAAATTGCAGAAAGGCTGCAGCTGTCAGAGGAAAAGAGCCTCTTACAAGGAATAAGGCCAGGCGAGCAGACGCTCCACTGCTTTAAAGATGGAGGTTATAAAAGCTGATTTGAAGATGGAGGTTATGGGGTTATAAAGGTATTTGGCAGCACAGGCTGTGGTCTGTCCCAGTGGGGCTGCTCCTGGCGGCTCACCGAAGGGTTCTGTGGCATTGTGTCTAATTCTTCCCGTGCGTGAGCTCCTGCGAGGCAGCCTCGGCACCGCTCCCTCCCCGTCCCAGGGCAGAGCAGCCTTCCCGAGCGCTCCCACTGACACCCGGCGGTCCCAAACCCGGCCGGTGGTTGCCCCGACCCTTCTCACCTTCCGGATGTGATCCAGGAACTCGGGGGAGGCCAGGCACTCCTGTGGGCTGGCAAACCGCTTGCAGTTGTACTGGAAAAGGGGCAACAGGTCAGGGTCCAGATCGAACAACCTGCAACGGCGGGAGAGAGACCCCGTTTTCTCACTTCGTCAGCTCCGTTAGGAGTCCCGCTCCCCCGCCAGCAGCCGTGTCACAGCCCGTAGGGAAGCCGCTGGGATGCGCTCGGCAGAGTTCGGCGTGGCTCTGCGAACACCGCGATCTCCCTCCCGGCCTCAACGCGGGGCACCGCGCGGAGCAGCCCCGCACCGCACCCCCCCCCCCCCCCCCCCCCCCCCCCCCCCCCCCCCCCCCCCCCCCCCCCCCCCCCCCCCCCCCCCCCCCCCCCCCCCCCCCCCCCCCCCCCCGAAACGCGGCCGAGCTGGGGCTCTGCTCCTCCGGGACGAGCACCCCGGGCGCGGAGCCACGCTGCTTCCCGAGCCCCCGCTCACCTGGAGAAGAGGACGACGCCGTGCTGCACCGGGCTGCCGCTCACCCGCAGCCAGCTCTCCCGGATCAGCGCCTGCTGCGTGCGAGACAGCATCCCGCTCTCCATCGCGGGGCGGGGAAGAGCCCGCCCGGGGAACCTGCTCCTGTCCCCGCCGCCCGAGCTCCGCTCCGCGCGCAGCGGGGCCGGCAGCGGAGCGGAGCCCGGAACGGAACGGAGCGGAGCCGCCCGCCCTCCGCCCCCCGCCGTGCCCCAGCGCCCCCCCGGCCGGGCGGTACCGCGCCGAGCTGCCCCTCGGCCACCGCTGTCCTCGTGTCAGTTGCCGGCCCGGCGCCGCAAAGCGTCTCAGGGTAATTAACGGCTGAACCAGGGGAAGGTGCTGGTACGCGGAGCGGAAAGCAGCTTCGTCAGACGCGTCCAGGACTCCCAACTTCTCCTCCGACAAGGCTCCGGGGACACCTGAGAGCGGCCTGTCGGTATCAGAAGCGGAGCTCTAAGAAAGAAGGGGACAGCCCGTTTAGCAGGGTCTGTGGTGTTAGGACACGGGGAAATGGTTTCAAACTAAAAGGGGAGATTTAGATTGAGTATAAGGAAGAAGTTTTTTACAATAAGGGTAGTGAGGGATATGGAACAGGCTGCCCAGAGAGGTGGTTGGTGCCCCATCGCTAGAGATAGTCAAGATCAGATGGGGCTCTGAGCAACCTCATCGGCTGTTGGTGTCCCTGCTCACTGCAGGGAGTTGGGCTAGATGGCCTTTTAGAATCTCATCCAACTCAAATGGTTCTATGATGCGATGAACTTCTCTTTATTGCTCAGACAAAGGGAAATGGTGCATTTAATTTAGCCCAAGGGAGCATGAAGGAAACTCAAAGGAGAATAAGCAAGCAAGGGCTCAAGGAGCATGGCAGAACCCAGGAAAGCAGAGCAGCCCCATGGACAGGGGTTACAGAAGGATCCAAGCACCACAGAAGCACCAACATCACTGAAACCTTCAATCTACTCTAGAATAATAACTGTGCTGATCTTATCCCATGTCCTGCTGCTGCCCATCAGGCTGATTTCTTCTAACAAGTAGAGCAGCCGGTGACCTCCACCCCAACCCAGATGCACCTTGACTCAGTGCAGGCAGAATGGAAGCTCTCTGCTTCAGAGTACCAACATCCATCCTTAGCAGGAGGCACAGCACCATGCTTCAGCCCAGCTGCCACCCCCAGGGCTCTTTCCATCCATGAGGCAGCCCAGTGGCACGGCCACAGGAGGTGACTGAGCCCCTGCCCTGCTCACATGGGCTCCTGGGGCCCTGCAGCCTTGAGGCAGACAGGACACAGTGCTGGGTATGGAGAGCTCCAGCCTAGATCCAGACTCTTGAGTCCAACAAACTCACAAGGGAACTGAAATCTTCAAGGAGACTCCAGAGTCCCACAAGGACTTCAGCTCTCTGGCTGAGGAGCCAGAAGAAAGGATCTTAATTCTGCTTTGACTGTCACTATTAGGAAGGACTGAATTGAGGTCAAAGGTCCCAGGTCCTGGTAAGATCCAAATGCAAGAAACATGGTTTCTGTTAAAAATACAGTGTTTTATCTTTCATGACTAGGAGATGCCTGAAAATCATGATCTCCATATTTCTATATTCTTGTAGAACAGAAGGTAAACAACAAATGTGCAGCACTAAGGAAAAGGCAGAGTTCAGCCTGGCTGGGGCTTAGGAAAATGCAAGGCACCAGCCCCCAGCATTTCTTGCTGCTCCCCACCCACCCACCGCTTGTAGATCCCCAAGTACACACTGATCACAGTGCCGTGGCTGCACAAGGACCACTTGCAGGGGAGACTGATGATCTGTCAGCACAATGATAACTAGTGAGGCTGCAAGGAGCCTGAGAGCAACACCAAATCAATGCAAGCAGTGCAGCTCACAGCCCAACAATGATAACACTGGCATTCGCCTCTGGCTGTCTTGCAGCTGATGGAGTGCACCAGCAAGAAACACCAAGTGCCATCCCATTGACAACAGCACCAGGTGCCCCAGCATCCTGGTGTGCTGTCACAGCTCAGGTGCAGTGCTAACCGGCACAGGAGTGGAGCAGCTGGCCAGCACCATTCTAACAGGACCACAGTCGATTCACAAAGTAGCCACTGAAGGCCACGGGCAGGGAGAGGAGCAACCAGGTGCAATGCTTGCCTGGTGACACTTGGAGTGTTCTCAGAGCTGAGTGGCGGGAGAGGAAAGGAAGCACCAAAGGCAGGCTGCTGGAGCTGAGGGATCAGCTGCTGAGTGTGAGCAAGACGGGCATAGGGAGTACGAGGCAGGACATGAGCATGGTGGAACAGGAAGACAGCATGGGGCTGCTGCCTCAGGTTTGGCTGGGAAATGGGACACCTTTCCCTGGCTCCATGCAGGCACTTGACAGCTCACACCCCAGAGTGACAGTTCCTAGTGGAAGGGGCATCTCGGATGGCAGCACTAAATGCGTGACCATGATGGCAAGGGGAAATGGCAGCTTGCTTCCTCACTTCCCCTCCCCGTGCCTCCTTCCCTGCCACAGACGGCAGCTGCATGCTGAGCGCTCACTGCCGGCGCCGAGCAGACCCTTGTGGCAGCAGCCCCTGCCCAGTGTGCCCAGCCCACTCCCATGGAGATGGAGGTGCCCCAGGGGGCAGCGAGCTGGTGGGGCTGTCATATCCCACACAGGTACTGCTCAGTGAGGGCTAAGAACCAAAAGGAACCAGCTAATTCCCTATCCCTCAGCACTGGTTCCTTCGGGATTGGGTGGGGGCACATTCAGGAGCTGTTCCCTGCCCTCCACCCAGCAAAGCTGTTCCCCTGACACCTACTCTCCCCTTTGAGGGGTCTCAAAGAAACAGCAGTACTTTTCCTCTACCAGCCCACATCTCCCAGCACCAGAGCAGGGAGCTGGCAGGAGGGATGTGAGGAGGGAGACAGGATGGACTTCAAGGGTCAGAAACATCCACATAACATTCACATGACTTAAAGTGAGGACTCAGGAGACACAGCACTACTTCTTGCATGCAGAGCAGCTGCTCCCACACAGCTCTGGGGCTGTCAGAGGTATTCCTCCTGGTGCTGTGGCACCACAGTGCTGCCAGCACAAGCTGAGTCCAGGGAGGATCCAGAGAATAAAAAAGAGCAAACAGGAAAAGGTCCCTCCTCATTCAAGAGGTTAGTGAGCCTTCAGGTGTAACGAAGCCCCATGATGTGTCCAGAGGCTGAGCGCTACAAACGCTGCCATGGTCCCAGCTCCCTGGGCTCTGTGCGGCCAGCTCAGAGCTCAGCTCTTTCCTGAAGTGTTCTTAGATTGCTGCAAGACCTTCCCCTGAAACTGTGAGGAGTGATGAAGAACCAGTTCAGCAACACAGGCTGCTCCAGTCACCGTCAGTGTGCCTGCAAAATGGGGAGGCAGATGGCTGGTGAAGCGCTCTGGCCTTCAATAGAGCTCTATTGTGCTTCAGAAGAATACATGATTATCATGTTTAAAACTTGTGGTGTGTCTCCATCTAATTTACAGCCCCATCAAAGTACAGTACCATCACTCACCTTGCCAACTGTCATTGCCTCTGTTTATCCACAGGGCTGCTGTGACACCGCCGAGCTTTGCCCGTGTTGCTGTTCTAACAAACCCAACCTCCCTTCGGGCTCCTGCTCATTTCCATTTCTTCATCCGTTCAGTCCTCATGACTAATGCTGCTCTGATCTCACTGCCCCGGCTCCCTGCTCACCTTGCAGCCAGATTCTTGTGCCTGATTAATCCCCTTTTCCACCCTTCTCTCCCATCTCAGAGCCCACACAGAGCCCACTGCCTCCTCCTCACCCCACCCTCAGGTGGGAGCAGGAGGCATGCCATGTTTCCAGCCACCTTCTTACGCTGCCCCTCAGGCCACACAGCCTGTGGCAAAGCAAATCACAAAACACAGTTGCATAACAAGAAGCAAAAAAGATGCAGGAGAGAATAATCTTCCCTATAAAATGATTAAGGCAACAGCTGCAGAGCTTGCAGGCGGTGCTATGCCTGCAAGGAGAACAGGGCCACACCACTGGCCTTGGAGATTTGAGTGAAGGGAGGGGAGAGGCAGAAAGGAGGAACAAAGTGTGGGAGAGAATTCAAGAGCAGAACAGATCAAAAACATGATTCCTGATGTTGCTTTGATACTGGGCATCCTCAGGTTCACCCCACACTTCCCAGGGCCCAGTTGGGGAGAAGAGTATGCAGACAGGCAAAACCCAGCCAAGGCTGACAGGGCACAAAGGGGCTGTGCAGAGCTGCCAGCCTGAGCGCTGCCAACTTCTGGGGGCAGTGTGGGCAGGTCTGGCTCCTGCAGGCACAGGGACCTGCCTCAGCTGTTAGCCACTCACTTCCTCATTAGCACTGCTGATAACTCCCAGGTGCTGCCCCACCACCAGGCTGGAATCTCACCAGAAACACACATGGTGGCCTGGCAAGCACAACAGTGCCAGCAGCCACCTGGCTCCCATCCCACCAAGGGACAGCCGCATGGACTTGGGCTTCCTCCCACCACCCTCACACTGGCTCTGAATCACCTTTCAGTTGCTGACACATCATGGCACAAGCTTGGTGCAAGGAGCTGTTCTCCCTGAGGAGCTCCCTCTGACCCCCTGCTGGGCTCGCCTCGTCTCAGAAGTGCAGTTGGTGCCAATATCTGAAACGCTCCTTGATCATCTCTGATCTCTGCTCTCTGTTCTTTCCTTCCTTCTTGCAACTCACATGGACACCACTGACCGGGGCACCTCCCGCCACTGTCTGTCCCACAGCAGTCTTCCCTGAACACAGTGCTTTTTGCAGTGATTTATTGAAGCAGACGTTCTGCACTAATTGCATCCTGCCTTCACGCGGGGCTGTGTGAGCGTCACCACCTTTCGGCTCTGCGCTCAGCCATCTGCTTGCAACACAAACCCCAAGCGTTGTGGCTTCTGTGTGTGGCACCCCTTTCCCGAGGAGCCTTGGTGCCTTCCCCCTCCCCACCTTCCTCAGCCGTTCCAGTTTTGGTCCCTGTCACAAATATTCTCTTGTTCAGTGAGAAACATTGCACCTGCAAACTGCAGAGTCAAAATGCGCAAGTGTTGATGAAATACTTTGGTTCTGCTGTGAAGAGAATGATGTACTTGTGCCACACCATGAAGCACTTTCCAACCCATTAGTAACTAAGCTGAATATCGAACAGCCACCATTCACAATCCAGACTCAAGCCCAGCAGGCACAGGCAGCCTGCACCCATGAGTCCTACGGCTCTGCCTGAGGAGATCTCCAACCTACTTGCATTGTTATTATTTAAAAAAACAATAATCCTTGGAATAAATGGAAACTTCATCAGATTTATGGAGAATAAAAATGCACTAATACTAAAAGAAGCCAGACAGGATGATAGGAGGAAGAAACCAACTGGCCTACTAAAAACCAGCACAGAGAAAGTGGGAAGCTCAGTGGGGAGCTTACAATAAAAGCAGTTGTGGAGGGGTGCACAGCTTCTCAGGGATCTACCTGCCTGTACCTTTCCCTCTCTGCCAAGCAGTGATCTAATTCTCAACCATCTTGTTCTACTTACAGTTCCTTGCTACCTTGATACTCCTCATTATGCCCTCCTTCTGTGAAGCAGTCCTTCCCCTTCTGTATGACTCCTTCACAGCAGCCTCGAGTACCGCAGCAGTTGTCACTCCCTAGATGCATCTCTCTTGTATTTGAAGTCAATGAAGAACTTGCTCTTTGGCTTCTTTGGCACACCCTGGCCATGCTTTGTTCTGGGATGGCCAGCACTTGTCTCCTGTTATCTCTTATTTAAATCCCTCTCCTCAGACTTGCCTCCCATGGGATTTTGCCCGGAAGTTATCAGATCATTTAAATTCACTTTCTTCAATTGCAGTGCCTTGTTTGGGTTGTTCTCATACAGTTCATACATTTTATAAAGAGATATACATCATTTCATGTATGTTCTTGTTCCGGCTTCAATCTACCCTTCCCTGTTTGTCAGCTAATTTCCTTCTCCACTTTGTAGCCATGTAATCATTGTCCCTAAAGCATTTCAAGGGGTCAGCACACAGCCAGAGTCGGACTCAGTGGGCACAATGCAGACACATTCATCTGGGCAAGGAAGAAACTCCCTTTCTGGTCAGTGGAGAAATCTGGATACTCCAGAACTGCCTCATCCAAAACTATATGGTGAAAAAAATCAGATGAGCAAAGACCAAGAACTCCCTTTCATCGGCTGCAAGATGATGAGCTTTGGATGAAATCTGGGGATAAGACAATGACTGCAGGAACAGTAAACATGGAAAAACCAATTTTCAGCAATCATAGCACATGGTAGACTACGCCTACTCAGATAAAGCACAAACTTTCTTCTTCCAGATGATGCTCTACGTGGCCAGAACTATGATCAGAGATGACATGTTAGAAAACAGCTCAGAAGTATAGAGACAACGCCAGTCCTTGGATGTAAACCAGGAAGAAGGGGTAGGAGTCATGAAGATTTATTTCAGCATATGGAATTGGGGAAAGCGATGTTGAAAGGCACTGTACAGTTTGGGAAACCACATGGGTAAAATGAAGAAAATGAGAAAAGAGGTACAGGAGATTAGAGGGACAGAGAAAGCAAGTTAAAGTTTGCAACAGAAGTTTCTATATGTGGTTAGCAAACACAACAAGCAGCAGCCTGAAGGTATATATGAAAACACCCATTTATGGGGAAAAAAAAAAAATCTTCATTTATGTTGAGTACCACGTAATGGGAAAATGGCTGTAATTTAGAAACCCAACAGATTCCAAACATGGCGTAATAAAGACTACATACAGGGCATTATACAAATACCATCAACCATCAGTGTCCACCTCCATGAGCTCACTCACCTGAGGACAGAAGCCGTTCTTCAGACAGGGAAGTAAAGTTCTACCTCGGATGTAATGGGCAGTTCCTGAGTGCTGCTCCATTGCTCTTCCTTAGTCGTCTCCCTGCACCCCAGAACAGCTCCTGTATCAGCAGTCCTTCCTTCCAGGATGAGAGCCCACGACCAGCTTGCGCTTTCTGAAGCAGTACAAAATACCAATAGGCTTTCCAGAAGCTATCTATCTGCCTATTTTATCACCTTGTGCAAGTCATAGTCCAGTTTCCAGCTATCCTGGCTTTACTTCAACACCCGCTGAACCACGTCTAAGCGGACTGGCCGGCTCCCCTCCAGCACTGATTTGGGCATCACTGCGTAGCCACACAGAGGAAGGCTGCATTTTTCCCCCTTCTATCTGGTTCCACCCCTTGCAATGCTGTACTTAGAAGTACACTCTGCTCTGTCACTACAGCCTGGCACAGATCCTGATTTACAACATTCCAGTTTTATTACAGATTCTTGCCTTTAAATCACAGTGAGGGCCTCATTCGTGCAGTACTGTGCATCCGTCAGTTGTTTAGGGATGCTACACACACAAAATAAGAATGACTCGTAGAAAAATGTTGGTTTCTTGGCAAAAGTGCTCAATCCGTCAAGTTAGATGTCTGAAGGCAACCCAACAGAAGCCTGATGAATACACCCATTAAACAGGACATATTACACGTACTTCAATTTAACACAATTTTAACATAGAGAAATAAATCCATGTCAACAGATAGTACTTCATCCTCAGCCAAACCAGCTCTACTTCTGCTGTGCTTATCAGTGCATTGCTTGGACTGCAGCAAGACCTGAGCTCCTGGAACTGCAGCCCAGCAACGTTTGGACGCTAAAAGCTGATAAAGCTGATGCTGGCAATGGTTTCCGTTGTGCAGATCACCCTTGTCGTAAGTTAAATTCTCCAATGGTTCAACTTCAAGTGCACATTGCTACTTCAGTTGTGTGTGTGAGTGAGAGGGAGGAAAGGGAGGAAAAAGAAAAAGAAACCAACAAAACCACAAGAGAATGCTCGAAAGAGGTATTTATTACAAAAGAGAATTCAAAATTCTACATTTTCCATGTTTCCCTGTACAAAACATATTCATAGCTCAAGGGACCATTCTCCCACACCCCCCCTCTGCACACTGCACTGTACGCTGCAGTAATCCCATCTCAGAAGAATTAGAAGACAGTTCATGGACGGGTGCACACATGCACATGTACACACACATACACCAGCATTAGTAAGAAGGGCCCAGAACATAGGACAGAATTACAAAAGAACCTCCCCCAGCGTCTTAACAGTCCACATGTTTTTGCTTTCATAACTGGTACTTGACCAATGTGGGAGAACCCCACCCAGCTCCAAGCACAGTCACTTTGCTGTAAAGGAGAACATCCTTACCTACACTCTGCAGCTAGTGGGGATGCAGGGCCACAACTAGGGAGATGTTCACACTGCCAGCAGTACCTTGAGAGGAGGGAATGGTGTCACAATGGTACTTGTGAACAGAGTCCCAGCTCAGAATGCATCACACAAGCATGGCCACTGGAAGCATCTAAGCACAACAACAGAGGACTTCAGATAAATGCCTGCATTTCTATGCTGACAGCCGGTTCACTCTCAAGTCCCTTGATGAAGATTCTCAGAGTATACAAAAGGAGCTGTTGGCAGAAAGAAATCCTACCTCACGAACATTTGCTTAGCTTTCCATTAATTGGTACTGGTTTTGCTCTCACTCTGATAGCTGTTCACTCGCTCAGGATGCTACGAGGTGCCCTGTCTTACTCCTCATTCAGACACCCCTAAGAAATGGATGCACAGCCTAAAACTTGGAGGAAAAATGACATGTCCTGCACTTTGGGGAAGCACTTGAAGAAACAGGAGAGGGATATAAAAAGGCAGATCCTATCCATGCTCTCTGTAAACCGCCAAGAACATCCAACCAAGATGTAAAAATAAAACTGCAGATGAGAGTGGTGCTGGCTGTCCCACTCACAGAACTGTGAACGACACCAGTAAGCACAACATGACACAAAGCCCTCTGCTCGAACCAAGAGTAATATTGGCAAAGGAATCTCCATTCAGATCCTTCCCACAGACACAGCTCTGTCTCGCAGTGCGTGCAGCCAGCCTCCTGGAAATGGGGCAGTCCCTCCTGCTGGAATAGGTGCGCGCAGAGGTGTCTGGAGAGAGCTGCTAACACAATATTCTAAGATGAATGGCATGTCTAGGATCAGCCAAATGAGTTGAGAGGCCTTTTGTTTATCCTCCAAGGACTGAAGAGGTGAAAAAAGGTTTTAGATTAAAAAAAATATATATATAACAGGGAACCTGGAGATCTGCAGCTTTTTGTAGTCTGACTCTACAGACACCGTTTGATGAAATACTTCGCCAGGGATAAAAGCAGCCCTGTCAAGCAAACTTCAAAGAAACAGCTGCTCCAGAGAACAGCATCTTCTGGCCCTGGAAAGCACCGCGAGCTATTTTCCATGTGGCTGAAGAAGAGGACTGAGAAGCAGCCTGCAGGATAAGCCTGAACGCATTCCACAAATACAAATGGAAGAACAGAACTGAAGTAGCCCAAATTCCGTCCAGAAAGCAGAGCGCCCCGTACCCTTTGCCTTATGGCTGCATCACGTGAGACTTATTATGTCAGAGTCTGTAAGAGAACCCAAATATATTTTTATTCACAAAATTTTGGTTACTATTCTGTTCCAGCTATGACCAGAGAAGGTGGGTTTTTGTTTGCATGTTTGTTTTTGAGAAGCAAATATCAAATCAAATACTATTTTTCAGTGTTTTTCTACAGAAAGAATACAGCAACATCAGTTCACAGTTACTCAAAAACCCAAGCCCTGGAGCCCAGAGGTGGCAGATGAAATGCGTTGTTCTTTTATGTCTGCCCTCTAGTCTTCAAACATCAACCTTTTCATGTTTGTAACTCCAGATTAAAAAAAAAAAAAAAAGATTCAGCTGGAGGTTGCTCCCTCTGGTGGAATATCTATATTTTTTTCACTGTATGTCTCCATGCCACTACCGGCATAGAATATCTAACAAACAGGCTAGTCTCAATGCCAATCAAGTGCTTTCAAAAGAGAATTTCTGAATTGGCAGACCCAATGAAAAGAAAAAAACCCACACCCTTTGTCTGCAGTGAGCCAGCAACGCCCACCCGCGGTGCTATTAGTAACAGAGGACCAAGGTACTCGGACCAAGGAACACCCTGGCTCATCTTCCTCAGGCAGATCTCACAGTGCTGACACCTTCAACGTTACTGAAATAGCTGAGGTTACCGAGCTCTTGTGGAAATTCCTCCCCATGGCTATAGGACTACTATAGGAAAAACTCATACTCACGACAGCAAGGTGTTAGGCTGATAGTCTCCCCCAGAGCAAAGACACTGAATCACACTGCTGCAAAAGCAGCACTGCACTATCTGTCTCTGTCTGCCATGTTGCCAGCAGTTAACAATTCACAGCTGCTGTGAGATAAAGCAGAACTGGAAAAATTCTGCAGCCTCTTCCACATCCTTCTCTCCTATGTGCCATCTTTATGAACCCCTGGCTCATGCAGGTGGGAGCACTTCTTGCAACAGGCAAGTGGAAAAGAATCATCAAACCCAGTAGCTAATTAGGGTAACAACTTCCCACCATGAATTATCAGCAGGTGATAAACTCAAAACCTTTAGAATCAAAATCACAGGCCATCTGCGCTAGTTTCTATAGGAGTCAGCTTCTGGAGAGAGCTGTGGCATTCTGAGCCAGAAGCTTACAACAGCAAGCAGCTGCCTATGGCTCCTCTACTGAAAAGGAATGAAAACAAGTCTGACTGGTGTCCCAGTCCCTCACAAAAAAAACTGTTCTGAGGATGCTAACACAGCCCTTCTGTGCTGTAGGAATTGCATTAGAATTCAAGGTTTGATAAATGAATGAACAACTGATGTTTAAGAAGACACACAAACCTGTACCCAAGCTTTAATGCGAGGCTGAGAAGCAGAGCAAGAAATCTGAAATGAGAAGCCTGAGTTCCTTGAGACATACACAAAAGAGTTTTGCAAATACTAGTTCTCAATAAAGGAACACAGCTGGGGTCTAAGTAGCAACCAAGAATTGTGACAAGAAATTCAAACTGGGAAAGAACAGGAGATGGAATAAAGAGAACATTTACAAAAACAGACCTAATACAGGAGAAAGGCGCCTGATAAATAACATTCCACTTTCATGGAAGGGGTGGATTCAACATCCAAGAGCTCCTGACACAAAGAATTTTAGCCTGTCCTCACATTTTCTATATAGCAATTAGACGGACAGCCATCTACAAGAGGCAGCTTGCTCAGTGTTGGAATACAGTGCGCAGATGCCAATGGCCAATTCTGCAGCTGCCACTTTCCTTAAGATGAAGCCTTTTTCCTGAAAGCATATAGTGGCAGTGGTATAGCTGGGATCAAAAGAAAATGACAGCTATCTAAAATTTTCACGCAATCACTTCAGTCCCAAGCACACACCCAAAGGTCAGCCTTTGCAGAGCACCGGGGCAGAAAATAAGTCACCTGCTGTTCCCACTGTAATTTCCTTAGCAATGTCAGACAGAACTGCAAAGAAGCTAAAAAGTGCAGTGCTGGAACAGTCTGGCTCTGCGCACAGGCCTGCTAGGCGACTGTTATAAATTATTAAAGGTGACCAAAAAGCAAGGCAGTATAACGGGTAAAAAAATCTCCATCTCCTCTGTCAGCAGAGGGCCCAGGAGACAGATGAGGCACAGTGGTTGAGGAGTGGTTCAAGCAGACCCCTTTCAGTCGAATTCTAAAAATTCAGGGTTGGAGCAAAAAATGCAGACAGCCAAGGCTGAGCAGTATGGAGATCTCCACACGCTTATTTGAAGGTTTAAGAAAAACCTTACCATAAGAAAGGTCATGAAGCATGATTCGAGTCCCAACTTCCGGACACTATCTGGCTCTCAAACTGCAATGACACAAGAAGGAAGACAGAGATAGGCATGTGAAATTCAACCACATACAGTCCCCAGCTTGTACTGGTCTGTTTGCTAGAATGCCACTGCTGTTTGCTTGTGAAGAGTCCCAAGTTGCTCAAAAGAACGGAGATTTAACCAGGCAGTTGTCCAGGAATATCACCTAAAGATTCATGAGTCTTTCTAAGAGGATCTTCTCGTGGTCAGCTTCTGTATCTCCTAATGCAGGCAGTGCAAACAAACACCAGAGCAGCAGGGATACTACACCCAGAGTTCACCAGAGAGGACACTTTACATGTCCTCCAAAGTGCCAGAACCAGCTTGACGTGCAGAAGTCCTCATGCTTCTTACTCTCTGTCCCCAGATGCTCTTTGCTGGCTCTAGAACTCCCAGGAGTCCATCCACCGGAGCCCTGCCATGGGGCTGCTGGGGTCAGATGCCATGGGTCCTATCATCCCATAGGACAGAGGATGGAAGAGGTAGAAGCTGTGGGAAGAATTAAAATGCCCATCAAGGACTGTAGTTTTCTGTCTCAAGAACAATGTAGCATATTAGTCCATGCGGGTATCCTATGAGACCTTTGTTTTTAGGATGCTCTAAGTCCCACTGGGGACATTCTAATCTCCACTCAGCACAAAACATAAATAATCCACACTTTTACCACTGGTGTCATTTTCTTTTAGAAAGCAATAGCTTCAGAGAAAAGCCAGCTAAGAAGATCTACAGCAATGAGAAATTTGCCTGTATTTGAGGGATCTGGCGCCGCTTAGCGTGGGGATGAGAACCAGAAACCACGGATCTGTGAGTTCAGAAGGGAATGGAGCATTCACACTGAGTAGTAGAATGAAAGAAAGATTCCCTGCAATTGAAGGATGTCTTAAAATATGTTGCTGGGACAGAGATGCTGAATATCATCAAATTTGAGAGCTTAGGATTGGACTCGATGTCTTAAAGTCAAGTTCAGCAGAAACGAGTGGCAGAGACACACGCCGAGGGTAATCAACAGGCACAAAGTCTCCATTGAGTCTGTGGCTGTTAGGCATTGAGGAAGAGCTGAGGTTTCAGCGCTCACCTGTACATGATGAGCAGAATCAGTGCCAGAATCCCCCCTCCATAAACTCTTCTAGCTGCAGTGCTGGGTGACAAGAACTGAGAAAAGAACTTCAGTAGTGTGTCCCAGGTGATTCCTAGGAGAACAATGAGACAGAAGTCAGGATCGGTGCAGATGCCAAAGAAGGCAGTTGCTATGTTCAGTCACACTGTGCTGACAAAGCTCTGTTAACACCAGAGGACCTTATCAATTTTTAAATTCATTTCCCTTGCTAACCATCAGAACTACAGAGATTGTTTTCTATCAGCAGAAAGTTCCCTTTTCCTTCCTTCCCATCTGAATAAATGGGCAAGACATCTGGGCTCCAGCTTGCTAAACTAAGGTGGCAAAAAAGCACAAGAAAAACCACCACGAATGAATTACAAACGGACCTGACAGAAAAGCAGGGACAACAAACAGTGCAAAGTAATGTGCACGAAAGCATGTAAAAGAGCAATGATACAGCAGAGAATAGGGATCACACCTCAATTCAAATGCCCTAATCATCCGACATGAGTGCCTCTTGAGGGTGGCAACAAAAAGACAGTTTAGCAACACAAGCTGCTTTGTGAAAAACATTTTCAGTTAGTCAGCGTTTTCAAGCCCTTTGCACAAGCAGAAAATGTAAAACTGTTTAGTCTGAAAATGTTCCATCTAACAGAATAATGGAATTTCACCCATGTCTCTGCCTCACCTTCCCCCAGCATCCAATATTTACCTGTCAACATGCTGGAAAAAAGCATGGCAGGAAAGTAGTGGTGAAAGTAGAGAACTCGGCCCATCATGAAGAAGGGCAGGTAATGAAGGAGCCAGCCCAGAGCAACCTGCCCTCCGCCACAAAGCACAACTCGGGACAGCTCTGGAACAAAAACAAACAGGCTTCAGCAGAAAAGAATTCTACCCACAATTCCTCTTTACAAGCCCTGTCACAGTAAGTAGTATGCTATACATTTACAGTACATTTTATTACGATATCGTACCTTGCATGTTGTAATATATTATTACATGCTGTATTATATTACTGTACTACATAAGAGTTACCAAAAATTCTCAGTAGACTAGCAGGAGATTGACCAGGCTCTATGTTAAGACCAAACTTGCAGTTTCTCAGAGTGCACAAAGGTCAGTCCAGTTTCTGATGTTTTTGGTTCTCTCTGCAACAAGACTACAGGCCACCTAGATGATCGCTTTGCCAGCCATTCCTGGAAGGAAATGCTCCCTACCTTCCAGAGTCTGGGGAAGGGACTGAGAGCTCTGGTTTGTGCACACAGCTTAGCCAATAGCTGACTGTGTGACTGAATAGTATCACATTGCATCTGAGGTTTCACTTCCAACACAGAGATCTACAAAATGAAGTAACCATCGATGTAAACTGCAAAGGTTAATGTATGATGTACTTGGATTTCTGAAAAGCTCTACAACCCTGGCATTAGACACAATAAAAGACCCTTCACCATTTCCTTTGCATAAAATATCTGGAAACATTTATCACTTCAAAATAGCATGCATATTACAATGGTACACTGTACATGCAGAGCTTGAGTAGACAATTTGGATCAATACACAATCTCTATTACAGCCAATTCAGGTAGTTCCTTGAGGTATCTCTATTAAAGACCAGTCCTGTTCACTGCTAAACTACTTGAGGTATGAATCACATGCTCTTTTCCTTGCGGACAACACTCCATAACCTAACCTCAGTGGTTTTCTACCCCTGGCACGTGGTCCTGCCTTTCTCATACCTCTAGAGCATCTGCAAA
Source organism: Numida meleagris (assembly GCF_002078875.1). Classification (NCBI taxonomy): domain Eukaryota; kingdom Metazoa; phylum Chordata; class Aves; order Galliformes; family Numididae; genus Numida; species Numida meleagris. The sequence continues at coordinate 40,290,337 of NC_034414.1, forward strand.
TGGAATTTATGAAAAGGAAGCTGGTTATCAGTAACTTGTGTGGGATCAGTAGCACTGTTAGAAAACAGATCATAGGTATCTGCAAAGCAAAAGAAGGTAAAACCATGAGACTGGTAGATGTCTGCATCAGGAAGATTTCCCTGGCATACATTTTATCACTTTCCTATTGGTATGTCCAGATCAAAAACAGTCTTTCCAACAAACATGCATTTGGTAATGTCAGGGTTTCAGCTGGGATAGAGTTGAATCTCTTTGTAGAGGCTTGCTGATGCTGCTTTGGATTTTTGATTAAAATAGTGGTGATAACACACACAGATGTTTTCATTGTTGCAGAGCAGTGCTTACACTAAGTCAAGGACTTTTCAGCTTCTTGTGCTGCCCTGCCAGTGAGGAGGCTGGAGGCACAAGAAGTTGGGAGGAGACACAGCCAGGACAGCTGACCCAAACTAGCCAAAGGGATATTCCATACCATATGGTGTCACACTGAGCAATAAGAGCTGAGTAGGAGGAGGGGACCTTCAAGTGATGACATTTGTCATCCCAACAAACCATTATGTGTGATGAGCCCTGTTTTCCTGGAAGTGGCTGCACATCTGCCTACTGATGAATGAATTGCTTGTTTTGCTTTACTTGCAGGTGCAGCTTTTGCTTTACCTAGTACACCGTCTTTATCTCAACCCACAAGTTCTCACACTTTTACTTTTCTGATTCTCTCCCCCATTTGACTTGGGGAGAGTGAGCAAGTAGCTGTGTGGTGCTTAGCTCCCTGCTGGGGTTAAACCACAACAAGCAATCAATGTAACTGATAGCAATTGTAGCCAGCATCTCAGCTCCTGAACAGTTCCTAAGCAACTGTCATGCTAGGCTGGGCAATCACCTGGCAGAGCGCAGCTGGCATATGAGTTACTAACTAATCCAAACCTTTGTCTCCTAGAAGAAAATAACCTAGCAAAAAAAAATACTGTGCCTCACACTTTTGGATCACCTTCAGATGCCAGCCTATACCCAGTTCAGCTCTGCACTCTCCAGCAAAGGAGTGGTAAGACAGTTGAGGAGCCACTGATCATATCTCCATCCTGTGAATTACTTACAGAGCTCTTTTCTTCATTAGCTTTATCTATGTATGTTTTTCACGGTCTTGGTGATTTGAGGATTTCTGATCAAGGCTTACAAGCTTAGGAAATTTGGCGGCTCATAGTGTATGGTCTGCCAGGCAGAAAGCCAGATTTTACTCAGAGTGATTATTTCTAGTATGGAATCTTTTGTTAGCGGTCACATCATTCAGTAGTACACTTTCAAAGCACTACATAGCTTAGTGTTCGGTACATACAGCTCCCTTGAGTTTAATGCATTAAATTCCCAGAGGCTTTAATACAACACATGGGGAGATTTTTAATACAGGATTCCCAATATGAGCTTTCGTGTATCAGCAAACCAGGATGTTATGAGAGCAACTCTCTTGTACAGGAGGCACAGGAAAACTGACCTCACCTTTGAGTTCAGAAGTCAGTTGGACACCTCTCTTCAGGGCCACTGCAGTGGAAATTGCTATCAAAAGATACAGCCCAATAGTGAACAGATTTAGCCACCAAACCACCTATGTAAGAAAAGAGAAAGATTTAGGACTGAGGGCTGGAAATAGGAATAAACATGAGAAGAAATGAAAAGCTACATGCAAGTATAAGAATACTATTAGAGAGACAGTCCAAAAGAAGGATGAGAAGATTCATTGTCAACGGAAAAAGCAAGAGCAAAATTTGCTAAAGACATTGCTTGGAACCTCCTGTTCCAACTTACCGGGTTTCCCAGCAAATAAACCCGATAATCTGTCTCATTGACACCAGAAAAACGCAGACCCTGAGGAAATAGACCAGAAGTAAGCAAAGTGGGTTTGTATCAATCTGGTTTATACCTATTTTCTAGAGTCAAAGGTGAGACAAATTTCCTTCCATGCAGCTCAGGTGCTACAAGATAAAGTTGACATCATCTTCAAGGTGATTAAGAGGTCCTACGCTTCAAGAAGCACAGTAAAGTACATGAAAGCAGAAAGGAGAGTTGACCGATTAATATACCTGGTAGTTGATGGGCCAGTGCCAGGGTTTGGATGTAACTTCATTGTCCTTTGGTTTCAGGCCGCTGTTTCCCTACAGATAAGTCAAGATAAAATTGAGTGGGCAGTTGTGCTGCAAAGAACACCCAAAAAATGTCGGGTTTACAAATATACTTGAATACTCCTTCCAAGTAAAGGCTGTTTTCTGACTACATGCACACATTATCTTCTGGAAATAGCCAGGAGGACAATGAATGTTTTAATATTACTGTGCAAGTGAAAATGCTTTTGAGTATCATTAAAGGCAGTATTCTCTCGTTTCTCTTTTCCAGGTTTTCTGTCACTAAGCACACACGTTGCATAAGCCAGACATTTGTTCATTAACAGACTGCTTCAACAGGCTTCCTTCCACTCTGAAATAAAATCCTCAGAAAGATTATTTCCATGGAAACCCATGCAGGTGCTTTCTTACCTGAGACAATGTTATCATGGGTTGCCATGGAAATGCTTCGCACTAATAATAATTTGACAACCTTCTTTCTTTTGAGAATTTGAGTAGACCTTCACTAACAAAAAAGTAAACTCCCTTCCCAAATTGGTAGATTCCCATTCCTAGGGGCAACAAAGCCGGCAAAAGAACTGGAAGGCAAGCCCTGTGAGGAGAGGACACCTGGGTTGTCTACTTTGGAGAAAAGGAGGCTGAGAGGCAACCCCAGTGCTCTCTGCAGCTTCCTGAGGAGGGGAAGAGGAGAGGGAGGTGCCAGGCTCTGCTCCCTGGGAACTGATGACAGGACATGTGGGAACAGCACAAAGCTGCACCAGGGGAGGTTCAGATTGGACATTAGGAAAAAATCCTTTACTGTGAGGGTAGTCAAACGCTGCAACAGGCTTCCTAGAGAGGTGGCCGATGCCACACACCTGTCAATATCCAAGAGGCACTTGAATAATACCCTCATTAAATATCCTTTAACCTTTGGTCAGCCCTGAAGCGATGTCCAGACAGTTGGACTCGATGATCTCCAAAGGCCCCTTCTACCAAACTTTTCTATTCAGATGAAGGAGCGAGCAGCTGAAAGCAGAAGGGCTGTGGCCAAGATCAAAGAACAATCACATGGAAAGACCACCTTGAAAATATCGAATCTAGCTCTTTTGCAAGTATCGTTGGGGATAAAGAGGGAAGAGAAAGGCTGAAAACATAGCATCTCAACAAGCTTTAAATTAACAGGAATTTTTCATTTTCAATTCAAACATTCACTGTCCTCTTAAGCGTCTATTTAGCTAATTTTCCTGAGTCTGACCGCAGTAAGATCCTCCTGCCTCACAAATACTAATTTAAAACTTTCCAGCAGCATAGGAACAACACTAAACTCTCCTTTACGGAACAGAATTTCAGCAGCAAAGCAATTACAGAACTAGACTGTAGCTATATTACAACAACAGTAGAGCTCGGCATCAAGCCCATGGCTTCCAAACATTTGGAAAAATTAATCTCAAGAACACCCCTTTTTCTAAGCGAAAACACAAGTAGGTGGATGGAGTGTGTAAATTCTGCCCTAGCTTGCAGCTATCACCCACATGTTTCAGAATAAGCTATTTCTTTTCTTAAAAGAAAAACAAAGGAGGAAGAAAATGACCATCTAGAACTAATGATACCCTACCCGGATCATAACCATGTGAGACTCTAGCAGAATTTCTGCAAAAGAAGGCTTCAAAACATCCAGGCTGATATTGGGCACTATGGGAAGAGAAAAAAATAGATTAGAATTCTGTATGTTTTACATTTATTTGCCTCTTGCATAATAAACTCTCTCCACTTGTGACAAATCTGCTTCTAGCACTTCTGGTCATTCCCTGTGCAATTCATTCAAATTCTAAACACAGAGGCTTGCAGTCAAGAGTATCCTCCAGTGAATTTCACAACTGATGTATTCCTAGATTTTCTCCTTTACTTCCAGGAGTAAGAAAAATATTTAAAAAGTCCCTGAAGTAGATAGATCTCTATTTTTTAGCTGAAATTAGAGACATTGCTCATAAGCTGCTGTCTATCTGTAAGTGAGCCACGAACATGAGAATACAAAACGCATTACAACATAAGAGGAAAATACCAAGTCAACTGCATGGAATTCCTCTCCTCTGATTTGCACAGCTGCTCTGTAAGGGCGAAGAACAACAGGTTTTTGGTAATTCAGAACTCAGCCCAAGTCATCTGCAATTCGTGGGAAGAAAACTATATCAAATAATTCAGGCCAAGTGAGGCTGTGACACATATCTAACTCCCAGATGAGGCTGCAAGGCCCACCTCTTATTACTGGCCCACTCAGGTCTCTTCTCAGTCTTTGTTACACCTCTACTATCTATTACTTGATTGCACCACAATGTCATTATTTAGCATCCCCTCATAAGAGAAAGGAACACACCATAAAAGAGTGGTTCTTTTTTTTTAAAAAAAAAACCATTAAAATATATTAAACATACTTGTATCTATGACAATACTTCCCAATTGAATCAATTATATTAAATTTAACAGCTTGTACTGCACTGCCTACAAAACTCCACACTTTTGCTGTCCAGGATGATTACAAAATCCTTTAATAAGTCTTTATATTTCCCACTATCCTTGAAGCATTATCTCCAGTTTACTGTACAAACAGTGAAATTATAGAATCATAAAATATCCTGAGTTGGAAGGGAGAAACAACGAGCATTGAGTCCAACTCCTTGCTACCTAAAAATTACACGATTTGCCTGAAAGCACTGTCTAAACACTTCTTAAACTCCACTAAGCTTGGTGGCATGATCACTTCCCTGGGGAGACTGTTCCGGTGCCTGACCACCCCCTCAGTAAAGAATCTTTTCCTAATATCCAAGCTGAATCTCCCCTGAAACAGAAAAAGGCTATGCACCTCTAAACAGCTGGTCCAAGTTCAACAAGTTCACATTTGAGCTGAGAAAGAACAGACAAATCCCAAATGCTGACTGCCAATTCTTGACATCTGATAGCTCATCCATCTCCTTAACAGCAAGCAAAGATGTACCCTCAAAGGAAAGGAAAATAAATGGCTTACACTTAGGGTTTATATGATCTTCAAAGTTCCAGAGAGAATTGGGAGTCTCTTTTACGTATGGTGTGCAGGTGACTTCCACTTGTTCCCAACCCCTGAAGAACAACAGAACAGTCAAACACTACTCCACAAAGGATCACTCAGTATTTCTAGCTCATGTCTAATTTCTTTCCTATTTAGCTTCATACTTCCCCATAACATCTAACATATTATTCAACTCCAGCAGTCACTCTCACACACTCCAAGTGCTATGTAGAAACTGAAACAGACTTGAAAGGCAGCCTACATCAAAATTCCACTAAATATACAGGCTGTATTTCTTAAGTTTGGCCACCTGAAGTATAATCTACCTCAAGACAACCCTTGCAGTCTCTCCAGAAAAAGAAAAAAAAATCACCATCATTAAGTCAATCCATGCCTACAGAAACTCTGTTACAGAAACAAAGGATCAACTTTAGAGGAAGGAACGCTGGTGAACCAATGGTTCATTTCACTTGCTCTGTCACCCTATTTCTAGCAGGTCACACCAAACACTTCAGGAGAAAGTGCATCAGAGCCTGCAGTAATGTGACGGATTAATTACTTTCTCCCAATCACCTCTCAACAGGCTTGCTTCCACTAATTAATTAATTCCATTAATTAATCACTAGTCTTGGAAGGACAGTGATTATTCCCCCTTGAAGACTTTAAAAAAAATAATCTTTATTTGTAGTTACCAGGTTTCCTCCCTCCTATCAGCTCTTAACGTCATCCATATTTTGCAGCACTGAATTCCATTCACAGGGTGAGCTTGTGTTAGTGAAAAAGATATACCTCCTTCCTTGAATGTTGTTGTCAGCGGTAGTGATTTTTTTCATTATTATAATTTTAACCTGTTATTTACCCACAAACCCAGTCTTACCAGAAAAATATAAATGCCATTTGCATTCCTGACCTGGCAGTCACCAACAGAAGTATCTGCCCGGACTCACTATGTACGATTCAGCATCCACCACATTTCTTAGAAATCTTTTTTTACCTAAAAGCTGAGGGAAACCTAAACTAGCAGTAACAGAGGCAGCTCCGGAAACAGAAGCAACATGACTGCACAGCCTGCCGCGTCAGGATCCTAGCATCCCACACAGTACAGCTTTGCAGATACAGCAGCTTTGTTGGCATTAATCTCTGCATATCCCTCATTCTGTGACGAAGATATATAACCTGAGAACTTCCTGCCAATATCAGCTTGTTACTGCTGCCCTCAAGTCAGATGCTGCACGCAAAAATGGCAGGACTGCCAACCACAAAAGAAGCTGATGCCAACAAAAATAAGCTTGGAGGAGTATGGTATGGAACGGCATCAACTGCCCCAGTTCCTTACAATTTCTGTGAACCTTAAGGCTAAAATGGGCCTTAAAGAATACGGCTCTTATCCACTCCTGGACTTACTGGACAACAAAATCTACACCCATGCCACTCTTAGAACTCTTGGTGTGGGATATGGATTGCTCTGGGATTTTTCAGAGCTGCTGCTCACCAGGCACTTTCACTGTAACAAGTTGCATAACCCTAACCCAGATCTTCTTCTCTGGTTATATTTTTAGTACACGCTGATTACTTTTTTATTCTTATGGTTGCTCAAAGTCTTGTGGAGTGGGGCAGGGAGAGCATACAAACTACTTACCACTTTGGCAGAGTCTTTCCAGAAGAGCCCAGAATACACCCCGTGGCCACATGGGTTAGCCGGACCTTACTCCGTAGGACTTTGATAAGCTTCCCAGCCCTTCTGCCCACCACCTCGATCCGCCAGAAGTCATTGGAGTCTCCTGTTCCATTCTATCATGCAAACCCACCACAGCAGAAAAAAACAAACAAACAAAATCAATCAGAAGACCTAAGAATTGAAGCACTGCAAATAGGAAGTTCTGAAACTCTAACGGTGCGAAGCTAAGCAAAGGAACCCATGCTACTCTTGCTCATACTTCAGAGAAGAGATTCCCCACAAGAAAGAGATGATTCTTCATATGAGCAGCTACCCGCAAATACATTTTTATCTTCCCAAACTTAACATTTTTTACTTCAAATTCACACTTGACTGTGTCTCAGAGTTACATTTTAAAAGGGGGGTAACTTGGCTGCTTCACAGAAGGAGTTTAGGCAACATCCCCTTGCCTTTGGAAACTCAGCCCTCAAAGCAGATTTTGTTTTCATGATGCAAAATTCTGTCAACATCCTGTCAATAAAAGGCAGTTGTCTACATGACGAGGCCAAATACATGAAATAATACTTGTCAGAGCAACTTCAAGGTTGCTCAGTTTGGCATTCACGGAGCTGAAAGCTGCCAAAGCTAGACTGACAGTAAAAGCTCAAGTTATTTCCTTGTCTGTGTTCACATTAAATAGACCTTAAATGGGATACGCTAATTTATACTAGACCATCTTCTCCTCCAGCCCGGCAGATCTACATCTATCACTATGGCTAACAAACTAAAAGCAGAAGTAAAACCCTGTGGCATGGTATGAATTCTGCCAAAAAGAAGAAACTTTTGTTTAATCTTGCCATTCACTTACTATGCCGTAGCCAGTGACCTGAAAGTGCTTCCTTGTCAGGGGAGCCTCATGCTGGTGACTGTGAAGATTTCTAGAAGTTCTGGAATGAAATTAGAAGTCAAGCCTTGTTTTGTTTTTATGCCTCAGACAATCCGTGATAAGAACTTTGGTCTGAGCCATTCAGTGAGAGCTGTCAGCACCCGGAGCTGCTTCCCCCAGCGTGACCCCGAGCTTATGCCACACTGGGCAGTGCTGGCAAAGGAGGACAGCATGAGTAAATCCAACCTTCTGACTATAAACACCATCTACAAGTGGAAATGACATTGATTATTACTTACTATACCTTGTAAATCAAACACATTTGCTGAAAGGTGGGGCTGAAAGTCCTGCTCTTACAAGAAGCAAAATAAGATCCTGACCTCTCTTGATTATCAGTTTGCTTTTGAGAGTAAGACTATATCATTCAGTCAGATGCACTGAGGTGGGGGATCAGTGGCCCCCATTAGCACAGCCATACACAGTGCTGTCAACACCCCGCTCCAGTGGTGGCTGCTAGTTGAGGCAACCAGCGAAGCCTGGCCATATCCCAGCCTTTAGTAAATCCACCCACACCAGGAGCCTTTTTCTCCCACAACAAAGCTGCTCCCAGCCCTGCCTGCCTGCACACAAAGCTCCCACACAAAGAGCTGAGAGCCACCTACTGGATCTTTCCCCCAGCAAGGCAGCTGTACCTCCCCATCACAGAGGCCGATCCCCCTCCAGCATTTGAGTTAAGCAAGCCCACTATTGCCAAATCCAGATTTTATCACCTTCATTATCATAGACTTAGTCGTAAAATCCAAAATTCAAGGTGCTGGGTTTTTTTAAGTCTTAAAATCATTTTGGAAGAATTAAACAATGATTTGTGAACATGCAATATTGAACACAGTGTGATTTCCAGGCTCACAGATACAGAGCTTCTGTTAAGAAATAAAAGCTGTGGTGGCACAGAGCATTGTGGCACAGTGATGTTAGATAAGATTAAATACCAAGTCACTAGGGCACTCCTGTGTCCCTTGGGTTTCCATCACAGAGGGGAAAGGCGCAAGCCATCATTTTTGTTCACAGTTTCAGGGGGTGTACACTGCCTGTACACACAGGAACAGTTACCTTTAATACTGCACCTCACATAGCTGAACAGATCCCTGTGCTGCTTACTGTTGGGGTTGTGTGGTTCCGCCAAAGGTTTCCCATTTTACAGACAGCCATCCAAATACAAAGCAAAGAAGAAATACACACAAACTCCATTTGCAAATGCAGATATAAGTACACCTCTACCACACGATCCACTTGTGCTGGCCCACCTACGCAGTCTTCAGCAGGTCAAATCCCCCACCAGTTCTATCCAATCACTCAGACTCTCCAAATCCCAGCAATCAGCCTTACTCTTTATGTTCCAGGCGAATGATGTCTCCATGCCTCACAAACTCCACAGGGCTGGAGGAATCCGACAGATCTGCTGCAGGAAGAACGCTAATCATGCCAGTGCACTGACAAACAAATCATTGCCTAAGAAAGTTCTCAGGGAACATTCATGCCTCAAGCAGACAACACAAGGCAACTCATCTGTGTAGACTGAAAGTCTGGTGTAAATCACTGCTCTAGTTTAAAGACCAGCCCTGAAGCTACTCCATACAACCATGCAAGAACGTGGCCCAAAGCAGCGCATACTGCCCTTAGATAAAGGGGATGCTTGGCCAGGCTAACTGAACACCGTAACTAGATATCTGCATTTTAATTTCGTGCACTACAAAATGACACTTGCAAGACGGTTCATAATGTTGTTTAATCTTGGTTATTTGAATTTTTTTGTTGTTTAGACTATTCCTTGACAATTTTTATATATACATGCTGCAGAAGTAGAAAGGAAACTACCCTAGCCCAAACATGCCTCAGCTACACTACCTGAGGAATAACACCTTCAACAGTCCCAAGCAAGCATCCATGCAAGCCACCTGAATACCATGTATTGGAGCATACTCAGAACCCACTTCTCCAGGACCCACAGCCACAAAATATGGATTGAGCTCACATTAATTTCCTCTCTGTTATCTACAGTCCTACCTGATGACCTGAGAAAAGCTTATTTACCATAACTGTAAAACATGGAGGAAAAAAGCCAAACAAGAACATGGCAGAAAGAGTCAGATTAACCTTGTTCTCCCTTCCACCTCATCTCATATCTATGAAGTTTACTTTGCCCTGGAGGGAACTCAAAATATTTATGCTAAAAAATGAAGCAGCAGTTATAAAGGACTCTTTACCAGTATTTGTTACCTGTATCTGAATCATGCTTCTTTATAATCCACAGGTTATTCAAATCCTTATGTAGGTAGGCTGTGACCTAAAAGCAGAAGATAAATTATTTCACTAAACAAGAAAAAAACTGGTGATAGCAAAGATGCATTCATCAGCAAATCAAAGTCCCAAACGAACGCATTAATAACACAGAAAAACTTGGCATGACTTATGATATTCCACCCTAGAAAGCCAATTGCTGGCCACTGTTTAACCCAGATCACACCCTTTCATCAGGGTACAGCACATCTGCACTGGAGGACTACACTTAACAGCAGTTCACTTGCCCCACAAATAACAGCTTCCAACCAACCAGTTTGCCCTCCTCCCACACTAATTCAGAGGTTCCTTCTACAACAACAGGATATCTGAACCTGAATTTTTTGAATAATCACTGACCAGCATGAGTAGATGGAAACAGCATTGGCTTTATAAACTGGTATCATTGGTAGAGATTTATAACAGGCTGATTCAGATAACTGTAATACTACTGCCAAAAGTTCCAAAGTAAGGATTCAGGGATCAACTCCTAAAGCAGTACATGCTAACCAGCTAATCTTCGCTAGCTTGCTCAGCTTCACCCAGAGTAACTGCTCTTACTGCTACCAAGAGCAGGGGAGGCCATCTGGCCTGAGGGCGCTGCTATGGAAGGCCACATTTCCAGGCAGGAGCAACTGTGCCATCTGTGCTCTCTCCTCTCTCCCAGCTGCAGAAGCAGCAAGCCCTGCCCTTCAGGACCCCAGCCCAGTCCCACATCTGTGCCTCTCACTTGGCTGCAAGCAGTCTGCCCAGAGGGTGGGTGACTGAGGCAGAACACACAGGAGAGTCTGAGGGTGGGAAAAAGGGTGAGTAGGAACCTCATACCTTGGGGTCATATCATCATGAGAGGAAACAAAGAGAGATCACCGTCTCCATCTCTTCCTCCTCAAATCTACTTGAAGCTGTAAATTCCTTCCCCTCTGCATACTCCTCCAGGGTAGGGATCACAGTGGCAGAGAAGGGGATCTCCACTCTCTCCCACCTACCCCAAAGGAAACTCCCATCAGCACCCTCCAATTCCCCCTTCCTTGCTTTTACTGCCATAAAGCACATTCTGCACTTATATTTGGCTTGTTCTTGAGCCGGTTTTGGTGTTATAGCTCCATCTACAGTAATAAACATCAGTGTCACCTGACAGTATTGGAAGTATTTTTGGCTGGGAAGAACAGCAAGAAAAGAAGATTAATTAAAGTTTATTTTTGAAAACCTCTTCCTCATAACAGAGACTGAGTAGAGTTAAAAATAAGCACTTGTTCTTTCTCTGGAAACTTTCTGTCAAACAGTTCAGAACAATTTTTAGACACCGACAGGCAAACTGTGAAGTATATCTTGGGAAAGGCACAGAAGCTGCAAAGATTTATGAAGCTTGATCATGATGGACAAAAATAAGAAGCGCACTGAATTTCTGTAATAATTAATTAGCGATACTTACATGGTTTCAATTTTTTTTTTATATTTAAGCGATTAGCCAGTAAATAAGCCCTTTGAGAGTTCAGCTAAGCACCTTCCATTATGGGGAGCTTATGAACGCACAGATAACCAATTTAATGAACAAAGCCTTACAAATTTCCAGGGGATCAGGCCTAGCCAGCATGGGTTTGTGAAAGGCAGGTCCTGCTTGACCAATCTGATCTCCTTCTATGATCGAGTGACCCGTCTAGTGGATGAGGGAAAGGCTGTTGATATGGTCTACCTAGACTTCAGCAAAGCCTTTGACACTGTCTCCCACAGTATTCTCTTGGAGAAGCTGGCAGCCCGTGGCTTGGACAGGTACACTCTGTGCTGGGTAAGGAGCTGGCTGGAGGGCCGGGCCCAGAGAGTGGTGGTGAATGGAGTTAAATCCAGCTGGCGACCAGTCATGAGTGGTGTTCCCCAGGGGTCGGTGCTGGGGCCTGTCCTCTTCAATATCTTTATTGATGACCTGGATGAGGGCATTGAGAGCACCCTCAGTAAGTTTGCAGACGACACCAAGCTGGCAGGAAGTGTCGATCTGCCTGGGGTAGAGAGGCCCTACAGAGAGATCTGGACAGGCAGGATCTCTGGGCTGAAGCCAATGGGATGAGGTTCAACAAGACCAAGTGCCGGGTCCTGCACTTTGGCCGCAACAACCCCAGGCGACGCTACAGGCTTGGGGCAGAGTGGCTCGAAAGTTGTATGGAGGAAACGGACCTAGGGGTATTAGTCGACGCTCGGCTGAGCATGAGCCAGCAGTGTGCCCAGGTGGCCAAGAAGGCCAATGACATCCTGGCTTGTATCAGAAATAGGTTGCCAGTAGGAGTAGGGAAGTCATTCTCCCTCTGTACTCAGCCCTAGTGAGGCCCCACCTCGAGTACTGTGTCCAGTTTTGGGCCCCTCAATGCAAAAAAGACATTGAGGCCCTGGAGCGTATTCAGAGGAGGGCAACGAAGCTGGCGAGGGGTCTGGAGCACAGGCCTTATGAGGAGCGGCTGAGGGAGCTGGGATTGTTCAGTCTGGAGAAGAGGAGGCTCAGGGGAGACCTCATCGCTCTCTATAACTACCTGAAGGGAGGTTGTAGTGAGCTGGGGGTCAGCCTCTTCTCTCTTGTAACTAGTGACAGGACGAGGGGGAATGGCCTCAAGTTGCGCCGGGGGAGATTTAGGCTGGACATTAGGAAATACTACTTTTCTGAAAGAGTGGTCAGGCGCTGGAATGGGCTGCCCAGGGAGGTGGTGGAGTCACCATCCCTGGAGGTGTTCAAGAAATGTTTAGATATAGCGTTGGGAGACATAGTTTAGTGGGGTTGGTGGTGTTAGGTGGATGGTTGGACTAGGTGATCTTGTAGGTCTTTTCCAACCTAGCTCATTCTATGATTCTATGAAATTCCCTGGTGACAGATGATGAAAATAAGGCACAAAAGAGAAAGTAATTCACAAAACATCACAGAGGACCGTGGCTGAAATGGAAACAATACTCAGTACTTCTATTCTGATAATTTTAACACAAGTAATAGGTTTGTTTTTAATAGTTTTAAATCCTTCCCTGAGGTATCATAGAATCAAAGAATGGCCTGGATTGAAAAGGACCTCAAAGATCATTGAGTTTCAACCCCCCCCTGCTGAGTGCAGGGTTGCCAACTGCTAGACCAGGCTGCCCAGAGCCACATCCAGCCTGGCCTTGAATGCCTCCAGGGATGGGGCATCCACAACCTCCTTGGGCAACCTGTTCCAGTGCGTCACCACCCTCTGAGTGAAAAACTTCCTCCTAATATCTAACCTAAATCTCCTCTGTCTCAGTTTAAAACTATTCCCCCTCATCCTATCACTATCCACCCTCGTGAACAATTGTTCCCCCTCCTGTTTTTATGCTCCCTTCAAGTATTGGAAGGCCACAATGAGGTCTCCCCGGAGCCTTCTCTTCTCCAAGCTAAACAAGCCCAGTTCCCTCAATCTTTCTTCATAGGAGAGGTGCTCCAGCCCTCTGATCATCTTGGTGGCCCTCCTCTGAACTCGTTCCTAGAGCTCTGCATCTTTCTTTTACTGGGGGCCCCAGGCCTGGATGCAGTACTCCAGATGGGGCCTCACAAGAGCTGGGTAGAGGGGAGGTAACAACAGCATTTTCATTACTGAACATAATTTTTTATTAAAGTCCTAGTGGCCTCCATCTATGGAGATGGGTCTTGCTACCACAATTAAGCTTTGTTACTCCCAGTCACATCCCTGGTGCAAACTGGTGGGCTCTTTTCATTCAGAGTTCCAAGCCAAGTGCACAGCCGTGGCACCAAGAAGATAACAGATGCTGAGAAGATAACACAGCTCCTGTCACAATGACACCTAACGCTAAGTGCAATGGGAGTGAGTAGATGGCTGCAGTTACAGGCTGTACTGCAGTAGGACACCAACCTGCTGCTGGCGAGCCCCAACGCCCTCTGGGTAGAGGTGCCAGTGGGAGTGAAGGTAACCCCCTGCCATCCGAAGGTTCTTCATCGTGACCACAGACCCATACGCCAAATCTAAAAGGGAAGGAACAAAGGAAAAAAAGCATAACGCAGCTCTTCTATGAATACCTCCCGCAGCCAGCCTGCAGTGCTCCAATTAGACATGGCTGTTCCTGCTTTGTTTTGATGAAAGCACATTTCCTGTTTGAAGCGTTAATCCAAATAGCTCATTGCAAGCTTTCCTTCCCTCACCATCCACTATTCAGTGAAACTGTTATATAATATTTTGTTGAAACTTTTCAATCTCTCCTATATCATTATAAGAAAGATAAGCACTAGGTTAAACTTAAGCTGAACAGGTGAAATCTCTTTTTGTTCTCTGAAACAAAATAAAGACAAAAAAAGCAAAGGTGCAAGCACAAAATGGTCGTATCTATCCTGCGCTGCCTCACAGGAGATGTGGTTTTTATCTAAAATCCCACATATTTTGACAACTCAGAACAGTTTAGTCCTTTGGACACTCACGCTCTGGAATGGAGACATTATGAAGATTGTTCCCAATCAGCTGAGACTGAAAGGCAGAACTGAAGAAACCATCCCCAGGACCACTACAAAACAGAGCAAAGAATGTGATAATTTGAAGACTGGCAAAACAAGCATACAAAGTTCCTTTGTGCACTATCAGATTGTTTTCACAGAAGGAGAAAGAAACCCAGACCAAAACAAAATAACAGACTTGGTCTCAGGAGAATGACTGGGTTTCCCTCAGTTGCACCTCTAATGCTGTGAATCACAGCCAGTACACACACTCTTGCAGGAAATGATCCAGAGCTGCAAGGACATGAGAACACAAATACGTGTTCCTTCTGGCTCAGAACAAAGCACTATCAACTGTCTTTGTGGGTACTCTTATAATAAACAAAACCTACTGCCAGCTAACATCTAACAAAGCCTCTCCTTGAGGTTTCTTAAGTCATTTCTGCTAAGTAGTAAGAGGTAAAATCAGCTGACTTAAACTGAAAAAATAACAGATTTAATTCTACATTCTTGTTAATGGTTAAATGCTTTATTCACCTCATCTCTTATGACAGCATATGGGAAATCACTATTGGACCATTTTACTGCTGCTTTCCAAATAAAAAGCCAAATAAAAAGGTGGGAGGGAGGGGACGGTGTTAGGGTGGGGGAGGGAGAGGAAGCAGGCTGTGCTTTTTAATTTAAAGAAAAAAAATAATGGATTTGAGACATTTTCAGGTCTGGGAAGAAAGGAGGAAAAAAAAAAAAAGGGATACAGAGGACTTGGTCAGGATACTTGCTTCACATGTCAGAATGTCTCAAGCTCAAACTCTGTCTCACTGCCAGCTTGGCCAGAGCCCTTCACTAAGAACAATGCAGGAGTCTGGGAAGGGAATTAAACAAAGACACAGCTTATGGCTGTGCTTTTGATGCTGTAAATGGAGAAATCCATAATCAACAGTCTTTAATTCAAAGAAGAAAGATGATTTTTCTTCTGTAGAAAAAAGTGAAATACCTTTTATTTAATACTGCAAAATGAACAGCAAACATCACCATGTAGAGGGTGAGTGGAAGCAGGATGAGGCAGAGCACACGAGCCAGGAAGTGCTTCCCAAACATGACCTGGAACAAACACAACCTGAATCAAACAGCGAAAGGAAAACATGAGCGAGCAAGCTATTAGATACACTGTCTCCCTACACAGATGTGAATGTAACAAGGGCTAGGAATGTTTCCTTCACAGAAACCAGCTCACTTAGCAAGGATACTCTCACACTCCAATTTCTTTTTCTGCTCCTCAGCCAGAAGTTACAAAGAATCAGCAGCAAATCCTCAGTGTTTCAGCTGGCCTGACACAAAAGCAGAGCACTCGATTTAAATCACTGAGAGAGGCTGTACACAGCTGTCCCAGACTGTGATTGCATGATCACATCCTGCTAACTCTGCTGGTCATAGAACAAATCATCTAAATACATGATGGGCAATAAACACGCTGTGGGACAAGAAAATACCAATCAATGTTCATTCACAAATAACTACAAACTGATTAAGGCAAATGTACTTACCTTTTTTTTTTTTTCCCCTAACATGGTACCTATCATACAATCATTCAGAAAACCATTTTCCACTCCTTAATAACAGATCCAAGGACTTCAGAAGCAATAGAAAAACTAACAGATGCAAGGGAAAGTTTTTTATGATAAGGGTGGTGAGGCACTGAAACAGGTTGCCCAGAGAGGTGGTGGATGCCTCATTCCTAGAGGCAGACAAGGTCAGGCTGGATGGGAATCTGAGCAACCTGACTGAGCGATAGGTGTCCGTATTTGATGCAGGGAGTTGGACCAGATGACCTTTAAGGGTCCCTTCCAACTCCAACGATTCTATGATTCTACGAAAAAGAGAGCTGAACGTATTGCAGAAATAAGAACCTACTGAAGCCAACAGGAGAAGCAGCTGCTCAGCAGGTACTTAAGCAGAACACTTAACTACTGGACACTTGGAGAAATGCTGATTGATGGCACATAATCAAATTTATGCAGCAGTGGCACTTGAGCTAACTTCCAGTCCCCTAGGCAAAATAACTGAAATAGAAATCTTTTTCACAAAGATCAAAGCCTACAACTACAGACTTCAATGCGAAGTCAAAAGAGAAAACACACTTGAAGGACAGCATCAAGCAAGCTAGAATAGAGGACCAAGATAAGCTGAGAATTCTAGGATCAAACTAGTCCCTGAAACACTGCATGTAAATAATCATGAGTAGTTTCCTAACAAATGCAGAGATAAGTTATTCAAACTTCATGGGTTTAATCTTCATTTTTTTCCTCCTCAAGCACCATGGATGCCAAATATTTAGGTATTCAGAAAGAAGCATCTACCTTCTGGACTAAATTTCTTTACATATTCTAACACTCGGGGGTTTGCTGCTTTTGCTGCCAGAAGCACAAATGAAATCACTGCGCAGACATCTGCTGGCAGAAAGCTTAGGCATGATGGATTTGTTCCATTTCAAATGCAATTAACTGACTTTGCTCAAGAAGTGCTTCTCTGGAGCTGGAACACTGCATCTTTGCAGCCCATATTGATTCACATTAATCAGAGAAAACAAATCACACAGCAGGAACATAAAAAGTCCCCCAAATTCCCCACTGTTTATGAGACAGGACAAAAACAGTAAGTGAAAGAAACTGAATTTTCAAGCTTCAGGTGAGGCTGAGACAAGGAGAGAACTGAACGCCTTTCAAAAGAGGTGCTTGAAGAATTATTTTTTATCCTGCTGGTTGCAAAATAGTAAATGGTCTATCAAGATATTGCTCCCAATAGTGGATTTCACAGTCCCCAGTATGCAACATATTAGAACAGGGCACCCAAATACACTGGTGAATTTCTTAGAGCTTATAAGAACTACAGGCAAGTGAAATCAAGCAATCTCTGCCTCCCACTACCCTCAAGACAAACGGCAGAGGCTGCCCATTATACGGTTTGCCTACGGCTCCTGCTGGACTACAGCACGCTACTGCTGTGCAGCCTGTGCCATTGTACTCAGGAAGCACAGCCTGAGCTTGCTCTGCTTTATGCAAACCCAGCGCTGCAAGACACACCTGTCTGCCAGGTAGCAGATATTCCTCAAAAGGTCAATAACAGAGCTGAACATCATCATGCTTTGGGCCACTGTACAGCCATTCCCAATGAGCACTTTCAACCTAGACCAAAATAAAATTCATCCAACTGGAAAAACGAACAACCTTTTTTTCCGCTCTTATGAGATTATATCCTGCTGCAGTACGTGCTTTTAAATACATATGGCAATAGTTTGTCCATCACAATGCTCACCTTTAATCATAACCTACCTCAGATGCCTGTTCGCTGTAGATAGAGTATCACTATTTGGCTATTTCCATGGTTATAAAAAAACTAAAACTACATAGATAAAAGAAAACAAAGCAAAATAAGGAAATCCTTAACATAAAGAAGTTTTTGACACTCACCAGTGACAGGCTGAGGTTCCCCAGCAAGTCCCAAAGGTCATGGATTGTGTTCAGACCAACCAGCAGGACTACAAAAAGGCCAACAAATTTCACCCCCATTGCTCCAGCAAGGTTCACCCCAGTCAGACTCAGCCAGAGCCACCAGGAGGCAGAGAATGGCCTGCAGGACAGAGAGATGAAGGCAGGGAATGAATTATGGCTACATGAACGGGCAGCTGTGATCAGAAAAACAAACAGCAAATCACTACCCCACAAAATTACATTCCATCTTCTTCTCAGGAGCCCATGAGTAATAGAAAAAAAATGTTTCTTTCATTCTCTAGACGATTCTCATGACGCAAGGATGCCCTTGATGCAGGGTTCAGTGAAGCCCATCACGTCAGTGTAGGCAGCCCTGTATTTCCCCTTTAAAGAAGGGAGCACAGACATCATGTATAAGCTGAAATACCATTTGAAAGAAAATTTCACATGTAAAAGGTCTGAAATCAGAATTAAGACTTTGTTAATTAGTTCCATAAAAATACAAGCTTATGTCGCTCAGAAAGCTAAGGACAAGGAGGAGGGCATCAGGAAAAGAGCAGCCACACTCAAAAAAGCAGAAAGGCCACAGAGAAGAACATTTATCCAAAGAACCAACAAAAACTGCAGCAAAAAGCAATGAAATTGCAAACTAAACTAAAATTGAAGCATAAAGTCGAATGGGGATGACGGGAAATTTAAAAGCCTGATGACTTCTGATGCCTCCATACCTGTTTTTTGACTCGAAACCCCTCTGCCCTGATAAGCAACATAAGAGATAAAGCTGGCTTTTAATCTACATAAAATCAACTAGGTAGAGCTAATCCTGTTTTCAAAGACATGAGAAAAAAGTTCAGGTCATGGCACACACAGCTGCATCACGAGCTGACCAACCATTGCCCTGTATCTTGGTGCATGCACTCCCTGGGGCAAGTGCCGTCGATTGGAATGGCCTCACTGGCCCTACATGACACTGCGGGCCGCGTTTCAGCCGTGCTTGTTGCAATCGTGCTGAGACTTATAAGATCTGTTCTTGAACACTGCATGAAACAAAAAACACTCGTACAGAATTCTAAGATTTTATGCCTTCAAATTCTGGATGCTTTGTGCGGTAACTGCTCTGTACAGCTCAGCCACAAAGAAGCCCTTTGATATATCCAAACAGCTATAAATCACCACTCCCCTTGCATAAGTCTACAGCAAATATCCTAACCATCATCCTGACTGTATTTCTTAAGTTTTTGGTACCAACCCCTTTAAATCCAACAAATTACACTCTTTACCTCAACTAGCAGGATTTATAAATACTCAAAGGATTACAGTCATGGTTAAGCTCTGTTTCTCTGGCCTGGAGACAAAGTGACTGAGCCAAGATGGCATATTAATATTTTTGCCATTAAGGAGTAAAGCCTTGAGCAAGCTACAAACATCTTTCATTCCTCTGTCTCCACCAGACAATGTCCTACGCCACATTCTTTCCAGTCAAGGAGTTTTAAAAAGCTTTAAATTTCATTTTAAAGATTTACTGTTCCATAACCACTACTTCTGCTGAAATTCCTCTTCCTGCAAAAATAATGTATTTAAGCCTCTCTCCCGGTTTACCTCTGCTATAATGCTTTTTCCCCTTGCCTCACAAACCCTCATACTAAAGATTTATCTCCTGTACCATGCACCATTTTCACCTCCAAGTTTCCTGGAACAATCTAGTCTTGGCCATTCACACAAACTACCAAGTTTCAGATGTCTTCAAGTACTTTATCCATGCAAAAGTTGAGTACCTACATTTAAAAAAAAAATATCTTACCTATCTGCACAGGAGTTACACTTCACCATACTCAAAACAGCTCCCATAAGGAAGAACATCAGAATGGGGTCAAGCAGGATATACTGAGACAAAGTAATACAGCCTGTATCTGCAGACACACAACAATGGCAGAAACATTTGCGGTTACAAAGTGAATCTAACATGGCAGGAAGCCAGTTTATTTGGTGTAGCTGAGTCAAAAAGAACAAGGGCAATTTTAGAACCTGAAGCAGGCTGGAACAACTCAATGTCTAACTGGGTAACAAACTTTCACTCACAGAAACCAGGCAGTAGAGCAGTACCTGTGAAACAGCACTCACGGAGCGCCGTTAACATATTCAGATGGAGAGTGCTGTAGACAGCAATGATTAATCTACTAAAGCACTAGAACAGTGCCCGAGGATGATGCAGAAGGAAAAGCCATCTTTCAGATATCATCTGTAAAAAATGAATATGACTTGGGAATTTTAAGTCCCTGTGCCTCAATATCTGCATCTCCCAGTAACACTCTGATTTGAGCAGCTTCATTTGCAATGCTCATTGCTCCACTGTTGGCTCAATTCCACAAGGAACATTACTTATTTCTTACTGTGAACTCTTCCATAGTAGTGTGGTTGGTTATTAAATATCTCTGCAGTTCATATAGGAGACATCAATATTTCACCAGTGGGCAAAATTATTACTGACCGCGCGTGTTGGAAAAATTCTTAAAAGTGATGTGAAATGTAGTCCAATGCTGGTGTCATGCACATAACAGAGATACCTATAAACATTTGACAGTAAAATCCTCTAGAGGACTGCCAATTAAAAAGCCTCATATAAAATAGAATGACTTGGCTTTTGGGAACCTCTTTCATTAGGCATAATAACCTGATAGATTATTAAGCCAGAAATGGCATTCTCTGAATTCATCTATTCCACTTTGCTGTAGCAGGAACACCTACCAAAAATAAGGATGAAAGCTGTGAGTAAGGCTGCTGGCAGTGACTTGGACAGCTCTAGCACTGTGAGGTAGGCGAAGGGAACCAGGCAGGAGCCGAGGAACGCACAGAACTGCAGGAAAAGAAGATAATGGGAGGAGTTATATCCTTCCCCAAGGTGAAGGGGCACACATCCCTCTCCTTCCTTCATGCTGTATATCCATCAACAACAGAAGGTGCTGCAGTTATTGAACTGACTCACTGATATCACCAGACAAAAGCCAAGTGAGTAAAGATACTGCTCAGAGAACAATGGTTGCTTTCTCTGTTCTGTCTCTAGAGGTGTCAGGAATAACAGTTAGTCATTCTCTTTCTAGACAACTTCAGATATTCATAAAAACATATGTCAAGTAGACACATTACATGTCCACCACACTCAACTTATTTCAACAAGATATTAGAATACGAAATCTAAGACCGAAGTATACCTCTACCTTACATCTTTAGCAGACCAGCATCACCTTCTCTAGACAAACTAGAGTGAGGGTAGCTGAAGGACAAAGAACAGAGAATTCAGCCCATGGAAATGTAGAACCATGAGTAGCTAAAGATTGGGTATATAAATCAAGGAAATAGACATCCAGTTTTTATCCTTTTTCTAGACACCAGCAACTAGCAGCTTTTTTGACCTGCATTATCTGCTGCCACGCTTATGTCTCTAAGTCTCCCTTGGTAACAGCACAGCCAGGGTTTCAGGCAGAATACCACTCTGAATAGTAGTAATCTCCCCACTTTGGCTCATTCAGCTTGGTGTCACTGGAGGCAGAATGATCCTGGCTTTCTTGAGATCCTTGGTCCCTACTCCAGCAGAGCACAGCAAGGTGAGCAGAAGCCCACACAGCCTCCCTTTGTAGGACAGGCAATACACCTGTCCCACTCAAGGCTGTAGTCCCTTTTCACAGTACGAGATGGTCTCAAGAGTTGCCTCACTTTTCACATGGCCCCTCACAGCCAGACACCAGGATTTATTTACAGTACAACTACGAGCATTCTTTTAGGGAGCTTAGAGACAACGCACAAGGCTAAACAGATCTCCAATCTAATCCAGTAAAGCTGCTCTTAAGACATAATACTCCGTACTGAAAAGCACAGGATTGCTAAAAAGCTTGATACTAGCCTTTCATGCCTTACCCCTCTCATTCCCATGTAGTTGTGCTGTTCGTATCTGTCCCCTGGCTTTTGGAAAGGAAATGTTCCATCATATCCACTCAGGTAGCCAGCAAGTCCAATCAGCATCTGAAAAAAAAGGTGAAAGAACTGGTCAGGAAAATTGCACTGGAGGAAGGAGAACCCAAAACAGCAGCAGGTAAGATTTTCATACAAGCCAAGCCCAATTCACAGGATAATAACTTAATTCAGACACATCATCCAAACAACGGGTTCTGCACAAAATTCACAAGCATCCATATTGCCCTTCTCCAAAAGGGACATCAGAAGGGATCAAAATTTTGGCTGCTGACTGCAACGACAACTGCAGGCTTGTAGCCCTGTGTATGGGGTGTAGCAGAGATTATTCTGTCTCTGTAGATGTCCCCACAGCTCCCTATTCCCACAGCTTAAGGAGGCTCAGCCTTTAAGGAAGACAATCTGAGGTAGAAGAGATGCAGCCTTATCAACACTGTGAAAACCTTCTGTTACTGCTAGGACAAGTTCCCTTACAGCACAGCAAGCTATGGCTTTGTGGCAGGCATCCGAGCTGCAGAGAAGCCATCAGAAACCATTTGCTCCCTTTAATCCATAAGCTTCAATTAAACATCCTCTCCGGACCACACAGTTAATTTCCCAACTTCCATGGGCTCAAGCCTTTCCAATACCCAACAGCAACACTGATTTATTTCCTCATACTCGGCATTTCCACAAAGAAGAAAAGACTCAAGCTGAGGCTCAGGATGCAGAATACAAACACCACGAAGCCAACAACAGCCAGGAAAGGTGTTGGCATTCTGCAGCCTTCAACCAGAAAGAAGGGGACGAATCCTGTGGCTTCTGAAACACACAGAGCAGTGCCATTTACCTTCCCCAAAGGAGGATGGACATCAAAGAAGAAGGTCCGGTTAATGTAGTAACTTCCCATCTTCCCAAAATGGGTCTCATCCCAACTGGAAAAAGTAAACACAGAACAACCTACTGCAATGCTGACCACTGTCAAAAATCCAAGAAGGCTTTTTTCCTCACGCTTTTCGTCGTGTAAAGGGTTACTGCCACATATTCTATAAAGGACAACGCATTACATTCACTGGGACGACACCGTGGAGTGTACTTCAGCCTTATTACGCAGAGTCTTTTCTAAGGGTCTGACCCCCGGCCCGTACCAGACGTGCGGCGGCTCGGGCAGGCGGTGGAAGCGGGAGGCGAAGCTGAGGAGGGTGACGAGGCCCAGAGCGGCCCGCCAGCCCGCCGGAGGACGAGGAGCGAGCGGGGCGGCGGGCGGCGCTCCCTGCAGCCGGCGGGTTCCCCGCTGCCGGAGAGGGCCCGACCCGGCCCTGCCGCCCCCCGCCGCAGGCATGGACGGGGCTCCGCCGCGCGACAGCAGGCCGGGCGCGGGGCGAGGCGGGAGGCGGAGCGCGGGGCATGCCGGGAGCTGCAGTCCTACTGGAGCCGCAGCCGGGATGAGCGCCGCCGCAGCCAAGGTACCGGCGGCTCGGGGGAGGGGGCGAGCGGCAGCGGCGGGCAGAGCCGTTGGAAGGCGGCGTTTCCCTGTCCCCCGCGCTCGGCCGGCACCAGCTGGTTGTTGCTTTTCCGCCCGCCTCGCTGCTTTCCGGTGCCCGCGGGCTTGCAGAAGGGAGGAAATGGTGGTTAATGAAGACAGAGCCACAGCTCTGCAGTGGCGGTGCTCTTGAAAGTATAGAGGGAAGCAATTAGCTTAACTCAATTTAGTTACAAATGATAGTGCAGGCTGCGGAGTGACAAGGAGCTGTAGAGAAGGTCAAGAGAAACGTCCCTGCCAGCTGAGAGACCAGAGTCTGCAACAGGTGTGGTCAAAGAAATGAGATTGCAAGCTGAAAAGTTATCAGCGAGGTCCCCAGGAAAAACGAGTCAAATAGTATCTCCCAGACACCGCGTGTTTCCTTTTTTTTTTCGTATTTAGAAGTCATAGTTCCAGTTTCTTTCCCTGCAGCCCAGTCTGAGATTTGGGCTAGTACTGTTGGGAGGAGGGCGGCAGGAGCCCGGGGACCATCCTCCAGGAGCTGGCAGCTGCTGCCCAGTGAAACAGAAGCGCTGCACGTGGCTTCGGTTCCATCAGCTTGTTTCCCTGAGCTGTATTTCTGCATTGGCAGCTGCAGAGAGCCTGACAGTCTGTCCAGCTCTCTTATTTATCCTGGACAAAAAGCTAGAGAACGAAGTACAGCTCCTAAATGTTTTCATAGAATGGCTTAGATTGGAAGGGACCTTAAAGGTCAGCTAGCTCAAAGCTGACTAGTATGTTCTGATAGGAGGGCTTGGGGCTGCAGCACAGCACGTGGGGATGCACGTGCAGCTGGCTGCAGTTCCCAGGACTGAATCCAACTGGCTGGTTACCTGTGTCCTGAGCATAGATTTGGGGGGATGGTCCTTTACTCATTGGCTTTAGGAGAAAATCCCTCCCCCTTCCCAGCTGAGTTAAAGGGGAAAGATAAGCAGTAGTTCTTTTATTTCCTGGACTGAACTGCACATGCTGACCATGGCTTCAGAAAAGGTGAGAGCTTGGTTGGGGTGAAAGCATGCAGGAAAGCTGCCTTGGTGCTGGAGTTCAGGTGAAGATGAGTTGTCTGCCCTCTTGGCATTCGTCTTGAAGAGCAGTAGCTCATCTTAATTGGAAAGATGCTGGTTGTGCGCTCCTTGGCTTGGAAAAGCTGTTTTATGCTACTGAAATACCCAGTGCTGGTGCTTGGCACAATCACTGAGGAATTAGCTTCAAAAATACACAAGAGGAGAGAAGTTAGCAGCACCTGATAGGGACAAAGAGGGAAACCTTGTAGGGGATAATTTTAAGATCATTTGTATGTTTCTGAAAACAGATGAGACTGAACAATCAGACGGCCAGCAGGAAAAACACTACCTGTACAGCCAGAACAGGAAGAGACACTTCCAGAAAGGAGCCCTCTCCCCTGGCAAACCTTGCTCTGCTGTATCTTACAGCTCCTGCAATGCCTTCTAGTCATGCACTGTCCTCCTTTAGAATACTCTGGTATTCCCACCATAATAACCACTTCATCTGTCTTTCTGTTCTCAGCCAATACTTTACAGCTATTTCCGAAGCTCCTGTTCATGGAGAGTGAGAATCGGTAAGAACTAGTTTTACTGCCTTGGTGTTGCTACGGCATCCCCTCCTTTCACTGACAATATTAGTCACTTATTAGAGATCAGCAAATATGAACGGGACAGTGACGCTGCATTTACCCCACCCTGCTCTGGAGTGGGAGGGAACACCACAGGCTACCTGGAGCTGCAGGATGAGAGAGGAGCAGGCAGGAGGTCTTCTCACTTAGCAGTGCTGGAAATATCCAAATAATTTATCAGGACGGTATCTCTGATAAAAGCAGATTTTATTCGCAATTGCAATGGCGGGCGTCCTGCAAGCAGGAGCGCACCTATGGACACAGTATGACAGCTTTTGTACTTGTTTTCCCCCTGCCTAGCCCCCTCCCCTGTTTCTCCATTGGCTGGGTACTCCAGGTTCACAATCTTATCGAAGGTTTACATTTGTTAATTACCTGTTATCTGGTGTCAGTCCGTAGCCATCCTGTTGTTTCCAAGATGTCTCAGTACTCTTCTTGTCGCATTGATATGGTGATTTTCTTCAAAGTCTTTGTTAAACAAAGAGTACCAGAGCGGGTGGGGAGGTGCCAGGCCTTCCTTAATACCTTCTTCAGGCCCTCCCTAAGGCACGTCATGACTTGTCCTTTTAATTTGTACAGGATATTCTTGCAATGTGTGTGACAAAGTATAACATATATTTTCATGCTGGCTATACATAAGTTGTTGCTAGCTTATATATGTATGTTCTTAATTATTTAACTTCTCCTCCTTTAATTCTCTATTACTCAGGTCCTGTCTATCCAGCACCAAAAATCAGTAGTTTTCCAGCATCAAGGGGTTTCTGATTTGTAAAGGTATTTATTACATTTAGCTTGCCTTTAACTGAAGGCCCAGAAGTTTTTCAGATGGCTGGACAGACAGGAGCTGCAGTCTTCGTGCTTACTCCATCTACCTAATCTCTATGGATATATAAATATATATATATATATTTATATAAATATTTATATATATATATTATATATATATAATGATATTTATATATCAGAGAACCCCAATAAAGTAGAAAGACCCCTGAAAAGAACTGTTAGTTCTAATAAAGGACCCAAATGGCAGCAGAGGCCATGAACTTAAGAAAATTCTTATCTTGTTCTAATGCAGAAACAACATTCGATTCCCACAGCAGAGAATCTGAGGGTATCTTCTATGGCCTCAAGTTGCACCAGGGGAGATTCAGGCTGGATGTTAGGAAATACTACTTCTCTGAAAGAGTGGTCAGGAGCTGGAATGGGCTGCCCTGGGAGGTGTTGGAGTCACCGACCCTGGAGGTGTTCAAGGAACGTTTGGATGTTGTGTTGAGGGACATGGTCTAGTGAGAACTACTGGTGATAGGTGGATGGTTGGACTGGATGATCTTGTACGTCTTTTCCAACCTCAGTGTTACTATGATTCTATAGTCATCCAGCATTCAAGCTGGAGGGTGTACATGGCTGCTGCAAACTTCTCCCCAGCTTTACATACTGGAGGGCAGAAGCAGCAGCTCATTCCTCAGCTGTGGACAAGCCTTGCTCAACAGGCTTTGGAAGAATTTTCTGTTCTCTTAGTATTTGTTGCAGATTGGTGCCTGCAGCTTCTTACAGGAAATTACTCCTTTTGTAAAGTTAATGTGATGCAAATGGCTGTTCCACATTATTTCAAGGGAAACTAGATCCTGTTTTACACCTATACTGCATCAGATCACCCTAAGAGCTAAGTGGGGCTGGGAATGGACCCTACTTAAACTGAGACAGCCTTGGGAGGTGAGCACAAGACCCCCTGCCCTACCTAGGCCTCTGTCAGCAAGTGCTGTGCTGCAAAGAGTGGCAAAGCTGTTTTGAATAATACAGTGTTTTTGCCAAGACTGCTCTTTAGTGCTTTCGTCCTTCATTTACACTTGGTCCTTCATAGAGTGCTATCTTCTCACTGGACTCAGGCTGTCTTTCTTGAAGGATAGGGTCTTTTTTAGTTTTAAAGCCTCTTTTTTTTTTTTTTCTAAATGGATATAGTAACATTTCCCTGAGACCATTGCCAATGAAACTGGACTCAGTGTCTGAAGCTGTGCACTCTCTTCTCCCTAGCACTGGCTCTTAAAGGGATTGCCTATGACCAGGTACCAGTGAACCTCATCAAAGACGGGGGGCAGCAGGTAAGGATACAGCTACCATTGGTCCCTCCAAGGATACTGAACTTGGGGATCACTAGGAGAACTGAGAGGAGCACTAGGGAATGCTACTAAATTCCTCACAGCTTCTCTGTAGTAGTTGCTTTCAACCAGTATTCCCTGGGAGGCAAAGTAAAAGGAGATGATGGCAGGAAACTAAAGGTTTTCTCCTCTGCCTAAAAGATCTGTGACTGAATTTCATAAGGCTGAAGATCTTTTGCTCCTGCTTAGCATGATATAACCAAACATATCTAGCATCAGGAAGAGACGGCAGAAAAGAGGGGCATCCAAAAGATGCCAAATGAGACAGTGCAAGGCTTCAAACAGCCTGCCAAAAGAAGGGCTGTGTTGCCAGAAGAGGTCTCCAATTAGAATGGTAATAGTGATACTGCTGTACTGCCAACCATCCTGGGCTTGGCACTGATGGATTACAAAGAGTTAAGGCAATCTCACCTTGGGCGAAATAATCTCTGAGCCTCAGCAGGAACTTGCTGTAGTAGACTACTAGTACAGCATAACGTACTGCCAATGTTAGCACTGAGGCAGAGGGAAAAGCCTTCCTCTGTGTTCTAGAGGAAGAAAACAAGAAAAAATTCTGGTTGCAATAATCTTGGGTTCATTTCCACAGTTTTCTACTGAATTCAAGGCAGTGAATCCAATGCAGCAAGTCCCAGCCTTGAAAATTGATGGTATCACCATTTCTCAGTCGGTGAGTTAACAGCCACATCCCTGCTAACCACTGAATCAAGCTACGGATCAGAAAGCGGGGGGGAAGCTTTCCCTTTGTGTTCCCTCAGATCTCTCATCTGCGCACGATAGAACAAATAACATTTGCGATAAAGAATCCCACTTGGGGGGAAAAAAGTAGTATGTAACCCCTACTGGGAAACTCCTGTCAATGACTTAAGCTCAGCTCCACTTTGGTTCAAAATCCCACCCTTTACTGAGCAGTTTGTAGTCTGTCTTAGAGTGTTGTGCCATGGTTTGTCTGAAATTACAGCAGGTCTAAACCAGAAGGTCTTAACCAAGCATCTAAGGGGATACTGCTATTGCTTGGACTAGGAACAAATTCTATTCAAAAGCTACTGTATTCTGTTGGACGAGCTAGAAATTCCCCTTTCCTAAGTGTTCTGGATGCATACTTTTCTACTTTTTCCCCACCCTCCAATAATCTTCCCTTATTTCTTTGTACATTACAGCTGGCTATAATTCAGTACCTAGAAGACACTCGTCCTAACCCCAGGCTCTTGCCCCAAGATCCAAAGAAGAGAGCCCAAGTCAGAATGATCTCGGATCACATTGCTTCTGGCATTCAGCCACTCCAGGTATTACCTGGTCATATTCATATAAATGAGAAAAACGGGATGGATTTCCAGGAGTTTGTATCTTTTTAAAGCTCGGTCTCTTTATGCTGCTGTTGGCCAACAGAGTGTCAGACCTCAAGACTGTGTGTTAGCAGATGAAATCTATTTAACAGATAGCTTAGCCTCTGCCTGATCTGCCAATGGCAACAGAATTTCATACAAAGGAAATCCCACAGCACCCCAGGGTTCTTTCCAGAAACAACTGAACCCATATGGTTTCAGTGCAGGGCATACAGTGTTTCAGGAAAAAGGAGTGAGCCCAAGAACTTGGGCAGAAGAATACTCTGGCAGCTTCTGTTACAGAAGAACAGGTCTAGGAGAGAGCACAGCACACGGTTCAGCAAGAGGGAGGTCAGGGCTGACTCAGCAGGCCGAGTTTAGGCAGGGCACTCAGGCTTGGCACCTCTCAATCTTCCCAACCTAGGCAAGGTCCAGCCAACAGCAGTCCTTCTAATCTGGAGATTGTTTGCCTTCACAGAATTTGAGCATCTTGAACAAAATGGGGGAGAGAAAAATGGAATGGGCTCAGCAGTGCATCACATCTGGATTCCAAGGTACATCCTGCATCCAAAATGCTCAGTACTTTCACTGCCCTTCAAAACTGTGAGGCAGCATGCTGCACCACTGGAACCCTACTTTCTCCTCAACCAGGCTGGGAGACACAGTGCTCTTCCTGCTGAGAGTCCCTTGTCCAGGACTGCTAGCTCTCTAAGGTCTTGGAGGAAAAATGCTGTCCACAGTGTATTTCCACTGCTGTGCATGGAAGAGGAAAAGCCTGGGGCCATCCTCTATGCTGTTACAGTTGATTCACCCTGAAGTATGAGGGCTGACAGCACTTCTGCTTTCCACTCAGCTGCTCCCAAAGTAGTGCCTTTTGCTTCAAAGTACTATCAACCTATATTGGTATTCTTTTGTTTAAAGAAATCTGATGGCAAACTCCCACAGAATCTAGCAAGTATCAGAGTATTTTGTTACTTCCCTATGACAAATAGAGAGCTTTTTGTTTCCTCCAAACTTTCCCCCATACACTAGAATGGCTGGCCCATCTTCACTTCTGGATACAGATTGACTGAACCTTTCTACTTTTCCCCTTCCCACTCTCACATATCTCCACATTGTGCTCCTAGAACCTCTGCTGCACTGCCTGAAACAGCTGAAATTACCTAGGTCCTAAAAGGCTGAGGGATACGAAAGACTCCTGTAACTATGCTGTTGTAGGATTTCCATTCTTTCTAGATTCTGTCCTGTATTACACCTTTTTCTTCTTCTTCTCAGAGTTGAAATGTCCATGCTCATAATTCACAGTCAAAAAGGTCTCTGGGGTTCCTTTCAAATGAGTTTCCAGTGCCTTACTCCACTGTACCACCTCTCTTGGCAGCACTAGAACAGATTCTGCAGCACACTGCTGGACGCTACTGTGTGGGAGATGAGGTAAGTTTCAGAGTTATGCATCATGTAATATGTCCCAGCATGTTCCATAAACCAGGAAAGGGAATTAGTTGTAGAGACACAGCACAAGCATATCCTGTGCCTTGCGTTACATGCAGTGTCTATACTATAAGAAAAACAGCTGTATGAATCCTACTTAGGCCATTACTGACTTACAAATAGCTACTGAGATGTTTACTTGTCCCTGCCTATAACCTGCTGCTAGCCCGATCCTGCACTTCTGTCTAGGATCTGTGAACTGGCTGCCACTAAACAATGTGGGAACAGGTTAAGTACTTCTCATCCTTAGTAGATTTAGAGTTCAAAGTGTCCCATCTTAGGGGCAAAGCTTGGCTCAAGAAATGCAGGTTCTGCTCTTAGCTCTGTCCTGTGTAAACTTTAACCAAGTTGTATCATTTTGCTGCTCTGTTCCTCCAACTTTAATATAGGCAGATGGTAGAAAGAGATTGCATACAGGTTGTTCTGACCCTTCCCAAGCTAGAGGGAACTCAGACCTCTTCCATTTAGCAGTCCTGTTTGTTAGACAATGAGATCCTTCCTATAAAAGGTGGGAAAATACTAGTAATGAGATCTCATGCTGGAAAGTAATGTGTGCCCTGAAAGGTGCCCACAGCTTCGTGACCTGGGGAATAGTGTGGAGACAGTTGCCTTTTTGTGCAGATAAGCATCTAACTGGGTTATATATAATGAGTGTTCTTTTCAGATTGCAAGTCCCTGAGCCTGCGTACAAAGGTCCTATCATTCAGCAGTTCCTGGCCTCGGTGGGAGCTGTTTGATGCTCCTGCAGTGCAAACAAGCAAAATTTACACACATTTTCCCAGCCTTGCAACATCTACACCCATCCCCCCAACTTCTCCCTCTGCAGCTTGCCAGCAGATTTGTTTGCTTACTGGCAGTTGCTTTAGAAGCACTGTGTGCTTGAGGTCACCATGATCAGCTGATAATTACAAAGCTCCCTAATGGCTGATAGCTTTTGTGCTAGTGACTTCTGTAAGGCTCCTTTCCTATTACTGTTGTGGCATTATTACTGCTCCCTTAAATAATGGAATTGCTGTGACAACTCCTCTGTTCATCCTAAAACTATCTATGAAACCATATCAGATAACCATCAGCTGAAAAAGTAACACTCTGGCCTCTTCTGTGCTCCATTTGCAGGTATCCATGGCTGATCTGTGCTTGGTGCCTCAAGTTGGCAATGCTGAAAGGTAATTAAGGCTAAGCTTGAGGTGTTCTTCAAGGGCACCTACTCCTTATGCCAGATTGGCAGAACTTAACTTCTGCTTCTCCTTGTGTTAGGAAAGATCCTTCCTGCCTTCCCTATCCAATTATAGATGCTTCTCTGCGTGAGTTTTTCTGTCATTAGTTCTTTGTCTCTTGGAGGCTTTTGGAAATAAGGAGCTGGTCTTTCATCCCAGAGGCCCCTGGAGGAAGCTCAATCTGTGTCCTTATAGAAAAGCTAAGGCTGCCTGCACCCTTCATCTTCTCTCCCTCTTTGCCCTGTATTTACGTTCCACAAGGCAGAGGAAAGTGTAACCTGACTATATTTGTTGAACGTCCTAAACATACACAAGTAGCGGCTGCAAGATTCCCAGGAAACCCATACTGCCTTCTTACCATAAGCTGAACACTACATAAAAACCTAGTGAAAATGGAAGAACTAACTAACTTTTCCTTTACCATTTATTTTTAAACCCACAAGAATGAACAACTTTTAAAGCAGATGTGAGATGTGCTGACACTGGGCAGGCACAGCACACTGCTCTGTCCTTCTGCTCACAGGCTGTCTGCCTGTACCTCAGAAATTCTTTTCCTTTTGCAGATACGGTGTGAACCTGGCTCCATATCCTACAATAACTAGAATAAACAAAGCACTCTTGGAGTTAGAGGCATTCAAAGTGAGCCACCCATCCCAGCAGCCAGATACTCCTGCAGAGCTGCGATCTTGAGGCCCTTCTACCTATTAAATCAAGTAGCTGGAGTAGCAAGGATGACAACAGCTACAGCTCACATAGGACTTGAGTGCCAGCAAGAAGCCCAGAACTAACGTCTCACTACATGGGACAGCTGA
The DNA here is from genome assembly GCF_002078875.1 of Numida meleagris. Taxonomy (NCBI): domain Eukaryota; kingdom Metazoa; phylum Chordata; class Aves; order Galliformes; family Numididae; genus Numida; species Numida meleagris. The sequence goes on from NC_034414.1 coordinate 40,322,371, forward strand.
TTTGACCTCTTCCCTATGTCCAGCAGCAATCTTGCAGAATTAATAAAGGTCTGTTCAGAGCAAAGCTATAATCAGAAATATATAACCTGTTCATTCCCATACGCTGAAAATTATGGCAATCTCTTCCTTCTCCCATTCACAGACAATGCCCTGTACATTTTCCTAGTCTTCAGCTGTAAACTATTTCCTAGAGGAATAAATCCCATATTACATGCCCTCCCTCTATGTCAGAATCATCCTGGTACTTCAACTCTGAGGAACTTCCAAGCTGCAGCAACAAATCCCATTCTGCTCATCCAAAAAGAGACCAAGCGCCTGAGTCATCTTCAGAGCACCCGAGAAATTCCAGCCCTGTAGGTCAAAAAGGGAAACCTGTAGGTCATGAAAGGAAACAAGAAGCCCGTAACTGTGTTCCTGTGAAGGTTTATCTCGGATCCCATGAAAGTTCTGGCACCCACACCTAGGCACCAAGCCAGAGATATGATAGGGGATTTCTACCAGTCTGATGCTGTGTATCAACTGCCCTAAAAGGGCAATATGCACAGCATACAGAAAGACATTGCAAGTCAGTGATATCTTGTGCCAAGGTAGCATTCAATTCCATATAGAAACCTGGACTGCCACATTTCTGAGACTCATTTATTACCCTTCTTTGTGCTGGCAAAGAGCCCTTGCTGTGCCAGACTCATTCTGGTTATCCTGCATTATCATAGGTCCAGCTGGATCTTCTTTGTGCTGTTGTAAAAGGTTCCAGCACAGTTGGAGCCCCCAAAGACCAACACCATATGCAGGTTATGCTTATTCTTCTTCGCCTTGTCCACATCCATCACATGGGCAGGAGTCAGATCAAGCAATGTGTGGCCAGCTCGTGGCACAGAGCAGAGGTCATGGTGGATCACTGTGCTCCAAGAAAGAGTATCTGAAGTAGAAATGGGTTATCAATAATGGAGGAAAAAAAAGAAAAGAAAAAAGCCACCTACGTTTCTAATGCAAGGAGTGAAACAAACACACCAGACTACACATTCAGAAACACCACTGCAGTCCACCATCACCAAAAGCTATGGAGATAGGGAGGGAGATTCACTCACCTAGGTGAAAAACAAAGGCATCCTGCAGGGCTCCCTTGGCATTGCAGCCTCCACTGATCAGAACTTTCCAGTCTGACACAGCCAGAGCTGCATGAAAACTGGGACCAGAGCAAAGGTGGGGTTGTGTCAGTCAGCAATGGGCAGAGGTGAACAGATTTTCAGCAGCAGACTGGGGGCTTAAGCTGAAGAATAGAAGTTAACTTCTCTTCTGCCCTGACTTGCTGAATAGCCCTGAAAGAGCTGTTAGTTTCTCTCTGCAAGTCATGGCATGAAAAGCACCTCATTACTTCAGGAGCTAACAAAACTTATTCTGCGTTTTGCTATATGGAATGAGATAGCAGGCTTTGGTCTGACTTAAGTCATTGGTCTAACAGGAAATAGCGTCCCTTTCAGATTTCCACTTAGGTAACTAAGTGGTCTGTATTCCCCACAACTTACAAGGACCCGGGCATGGGAGTTTCTGGTCCCACAGCAGAGGGGCCACCCACTGTATTTTGACTAGTGAGACAAAGGTACGCAACTGAGTCTGATCACAAGCACCTTTTAAGCCTGTCTTCACAGAGAAAGGACAGAGGAAGAAAATGCTTCTAGATCTGCAACAGGATCTTACCAACGTGCAGAAGGCTGTCCTGCATGGAGGGGGACTGGTGTATACTCCATGAAACCTGACAGCCAGGAGAAAGGCGGATTAAAAGTCCAAAAAGCACTCCTCGCAGTATTTCTCAGCCTTATAATCAGACAAAGACTTCTAAACTCTGTCATATCAGCCACCTGTACTTTCTGTTGCCCAGCTTCTTCCAGAAAAAGAATGTCTTGTTTTTCCCCATTCCCTGCCCTCTTACCCCCCTACTAACCCAGTTTTCCATCTCCATTGCCTAGTCAGGAACTTTACAGTGTTAATTCTGCCTTTCCATTCTGCAGCCCTCATTTCCCAGTCCTTGCCTTAAAACAGATCTCCAAAGATGGCACAGACTTTCTTACCCAGATCCAAGATGTGCATGTCACTGAGGTAGAGACAAGATCTCTGACCCCCAAATATCAGCAGCTTGTTCTTCAGTAGAGTAGCTGAATGCCTAAGCAGAGAAGCAGCAAATGAGCAAAGCATCTTCAGCATACTCCCTGGTGTGTTAGCCTTTGTTCAGTCTGCCTTGGCTTCTGTTAATGAGCTGCAATAGCTTCCGTCTGCATCCCTCTCTATTCTCAGCCACTGCAGCCCAAGGACAGAGCCCTGTCAGGATTCATGACAGAATATTACTCAAAACATAGCCTTATCTTAATGGAGGAAATTGTGGAGAACAATCACCTAATATTTAGGAAATTGCACTGAGGTGAGAGGGAAGGTGAGGTTGCCTGCTCTATTTTGGAGCGCTGGAGCAAGAGCACTCTCACCCAAGCCTAGGCAGTGGCTTCTCCCCTTCTGAGATGGGCTGGTACCAAATTTCATGTTCTGGATTGAAGACATAGAGCATGTTGCTGCAGGGTCCAACTGCCAGTGATGCGGTTTTAGGGAAAGCCCCTCCAAAGACGAAGAGCTCCTTGCGATAGATAGTTGCACTGTGATAGGTCAGCATTGGCATTCTTCCTTTAGCCTAGGAACACAACATCTGTTGTAAGAAGTGCGTTATTTGCTGCATGACCCATAAGAAAGGGTTCCACATCATGCCATGAGTTCATCAAGTCTCAATATTCATTTTATTGGCTCCCCCATCAGATGTTTGCCATGCAGGCAGACAGTACATCCTTTGCATACACTGTACAACCAGAATGCTATTATGAGAGCAGGAAGTTAACCTCCCACTCCAGCTGTCTCAAAACAAGACAGGGAATGGAAAGATCTCATCCCAGTATTGTTCAGTAAAAGCAGTCTTCTGCTTTAGCCAGGAAAGAGAGAATCCTTAACTGACAAGGCCTGCTGCAAGAACAGGACAGGCAATCTAAAGAGCTTAGAGACCTCACGTGCTCAGAGCAGCACTCTGACTTCAAAAGACCAGTTCCCTGGTATCCAACGTAGCTCTCAACAGCACCATACAGAATGAGACGCCATTTCTCTTTGCTACTTGTGCAGTACCTCCCACCCACCACCTTGATCAGACACAGCACTCTTGCAGCAACCGTTTTTTCCACGTTGTTTCATTCACTTTAGGTATCCCCTCTCTTTTCTGCCAAGCTTGTGGCCCTTCAGCATAGTTGGGTTTGACAGATACAAGAAAGCTAAGCAGCTCAGGCAACCTGCAGCAACAACAGACCCAGACTTCTGGAGTACAGATATCAGTACATCAATTGCCACACTCAGGCAGGACTTGCCACACTTCATGTGCTTTTATCTTAGAAGAGCTGCAGTACTTACAGCCACAAGAAGCCATTTCCAGGTGACTGTGTCCAGAATGTAGATGCTGCTGTAGTCTTTGTCCTCCCTAATGCCCCCAAAAATGTAGATACGCTTGGTTTCTGGGTCATAGGTAGCTGTGTGACCACGTAAGCATGATGGCATTGCGTTTTGTTGCTGGAGACTCACTGGAAGCCAAAAATCGCTGTCTATAGGAGCAACACCAGGCAAATAGTAAGTAGGAAAGTTTAAACATGGAGACATCATTACTTCATAAGCACAGATCTTAATTGGAGGTTCTTTGTTCCCTTTCTCCTGTCTGTTCATCCAGAGCAACATAATCCCTTTACCAATGTGCAAGCTTTATGACAGGCACAGCACAGCAACAGGCAGCATGAAAAGTCTGTTGTGCATCCTGCAGTAACCTTCCCAGCACACTGGGAAAGTGCCTGGAGCGGCATCACCACCAGACACTAACTAGAACTGACTGTGACTGTGTCAGGAGCTGTGGCCCCTCTGCTGCTCCCTCCCCATGCACAGACACCAAAGGACACTCTCCCACTCAATTCATCCTTTATTCCCACCCACCCCATTGCCTTTGACAGCCCTAAACCCCTCACCGATTTCCAGTTTCCACAGAGCATCCTTGCAGGCCTGCTGATCGATGCCTTCTCCGCCAACCAGAACAGCTGTTCTCAGATCACTGAGGCACATGGCATGGCACCACCGTGGGCTGGGGCTGCCTGGGGAGGGGAGAGCACAGCGCTGGGAGCAGTCAGAAGGCACTCCTCAGTTCCCTTAACTGGAGAGAATAAGGCAGCTGAGGGCTCAGAGGGAGGAAAATGGGAAAGAAAAGACTGCAGGTCTCTTATCATTGGGATGGCAAAGGGCACAGCCCCCTGAAGATGATTTTCTGTTGGCTTTGGGGAAAAAGTACTGTACAAGGAGAGTCATCATGAGCAGAAGGAGTCAGCAGAGAGGGGTCTGGCTGGATGTAGGACACATACAGCTGCCACTTCAGAGACAGGCAGGCAGGGGCAGGCTTGGATGCTACTGAGCACCTATTCCCAGAAAGAAATCCCAGTCGTGCTCTCTCCTTGCATTACTACTTGTGAGAACACAAGAGAGGGCTACCAGTAAGAGCTTGTCAATGCCTAAGACATACCAACCTAAAACCTGGAGCTGTTTCCAGAGATATTCCTCCTACTGCTCTGTTCCTCCTCCTTTCCCATCCCAACCCCTGCATTTGGCTGAGCAAGCTAAAAAATCCTTTTTATCAAAGCTTATTCCACATCTTATTCTTTGCCTCAAATGGCTACACACCCTGAAGTGTCCAAGATTCAAAGGGGCTACAGAAGCATATTAGGGAGCCTGACAGTACTGGAAGCACCTACACAATTGCACACAATATATACACACAACGTGCTTGCTATTCCTGATCACTTGGGAGCTAAAGGATCGAACACGAGCAGCCTGTGATGTCAAAGGGAATGGCATCACCAGATGGGTGAAAAGACAAACCAGGGTCTAGAAGCCAGATCTTCACCTTGCAACTCCTCCACCGCCAGATCTGCAGAGGAAACACAGACAGCCCTGTAAAGAAAGCAGCCAGCAGACATATCCTGGGAAATGGTCAGCTCTGTGGTTTAAGTACCCTCCGGCCTTCTTTCCTCAATCCCTCACCACAGAGCTACCTGCTAGCAACAAATAAGGTGCAAGACCAAGAATCCTGAAGAAAGTCTCATCAGAAGCAATGCAGAAGACAGGTAAGAGCAAGGCACATCTCTTCTGACTGCTATTATGCTGTCACTGTTGCATTTTACATTGCTGATGAAAAGCTCATTCACCCCTCACTACATTTGTCTTTGTACGAAGCAAGTCCCAGTAAGTGATTTCACATGGTAACCATTGAGCTGCTGTCAAATATTTACACACAAGCTTGGTCACGCCTTGGAGCTGACTTGAAATTCACACTCCAGAAGCTAAAGGTTTAATTCCCAAAACCCTTGGCAGCTACCTCCTCACTACTGAAAATTAAGTACAATTATACTACTAATATTTACATCAATTTCTTCTTTTATCCTTCATACTTCAATAATAAACAATGTCTTCTATGGACCAAATGGTATGCTCATGGTAGAGGAACAGACAGACTAATGGAGAGGTTACAGAACATAGTGGTAGGTTACCTTCTTCTGCCTCAGTTTGCTCGTTTGTAAGACAAGGCTAATGGTACTTGCCCTCATTTATAACACTTTTACTCATATGAAGAGATAAGGCATATTATGTTACAGTACAGAGTACTGGCACTAAAAAGTGCATCATGTTCTATATCCTTTTCCCAATGGACAAAAACTGCTCAAGCAGTTTATCCAGGGCTAAGAAGCAGTTCTCTGTACTTTACCAGGCACAGACAAGCCCAGCCTTTGGAGGCATACCAAGAAACACAGTGGAATCTGTTGCCATCAGCAGTGGGAGACAGTGCAGACAAGACCCATAAAATACACCCAGAAGCTGCCAGAGTTACCTTCTACGTCAAGCTCTCTCTCAGATGCTCTGGGTTCAAATAAAATTTTCCTGGGCTTCTTGGGGCGGACAGGACTCTTCTTCCAGGCGTCACTGGGCCCCATCTCATGAGGTGGTGGCTTCAAGGTGCAGGGTACCACCAGGCTCCTTAGTGGTGTGTGGAAGTCCTTCCTGCCAGGCCAGGAAGTTCCTGCAGCCATCTCAGAGCTCTGACTCTTAACCTGTGACAAGAGCCCTAGTCAAAGCAGTTATGAAGAGAAAGACCTGAGGCTACTTTGAATTTGTCTATAACAGGCCCAGAGACAAGTTTCATGTGGCAGCTGTTTTCAGGCTTGCTTTCCTGTTTAGTCAGGGTCAACATGCCAACAACATCAGCTGCCAAACATGTACCAAGCCACGCAGTTGCCCACTGCTATATGCCCAGCCAGCAGCCTGCTTTCAGCTACTGGCTGCCACAGGCAAGCTCATACAAAGGCGATCAGAGAGGCAGAGGGGCATCAGTGCCAGTCATCAAGTGGATCAGTGATCCCATCAGGGGCTGTTAAATTCAAGCCCTTCAAAGATATTAACCAACTTCTGTAGCATAAATGAACCTTTGACTCCAAAACCTGCTTAGCCAGGTATTTGCTAAGAGAAAGGCAGCAAGTGCTGCTGCTAGATACAAACTGAGCAGTTTCACATACATACTAAGGAGGAGTGAACTGATGAGAGGAAGGACCCAGTGCACACTTACGGCAGTAGGATCCTCTAGGTCCTGATCAAGGGGCCCCTCATCAGCAGGGAGCACTGGGGACTGGGTGGTCTCTGGGACCAGAAATGAGTGGGCGGGCGTACTGCTGGAGACTCCCCGGAGCAGCTGGGACAGAAGCAACAATGGGTGGTGTTAGAACAAAAGTCCATGCAAACTGTCAGCCACAGAAGGTGAGCATAAATATGTATTGCAAGGGACAGGTTCCCTGCAAGGGAATAGCCCAAATCTTTCTGGGTTAATCCAACAAAATAAAAAAAAGGAAAACAAAGCCAGACAGTGAAAAACACTAAATCCAAGGACTTTAGCACACTGTAAAACAATCATTCATGTACCACAAATACAGGAGAGTAGAATTGGAAGTGAGCCATTCTCTGCTGCATATCTGCTGCAATACGTGAGGTGTTTTAGCAAAGTTGTGTTTAGTGAGTAGGACTGGAATATTAAGGAGGGCTGAGGTTCAGACCAGACATGCATTAATAGATTTATGCAACGTGGCTCTGCCTTCAAGTAGCAAAGAGAAGAAATATAAGGGGATGGGAAAGGAAGTTTAAAGTTCAGAGTTGGCAAAGCTGAAGTGGTTTGGAGCCCAGGAAAGGAAGAGAGGTTATCACTTCTTTCACCTGTCCATGGACAGTCAGGACAAGCTTCACAGGGTTGCCTTCATCCACTTTTTTCAATGAGGCCATGAGAACATCTGTCCTCCAGTCACCTTCCCACACCAGAGACCTGCACAGAGCATCACGGGTTCTCAGCCCACAGCTGGCATCAACCATTGAGGAATTCTTGCTCCTACACTTGCTGGTAGCATCTCAAAGCCAAAGAATACCAACTCTGAAAGCAGCTGAAAGTTAGAAACATCGCAGGAAGCTCTAGAGAGTAGCTTATGTTTGGGTGTACAACTGTTACCTCATGATACAAAGCAAGGCAAGGGCCGTCTCTGATTCTCTTTCACACTATTATGGATGAGATGTGAGACAGAGGTCTAGGAAACTAACACCATTTCTAAGAGGTAAAGGGGTATTCTTTCCTATCTAAATAACAATCATACTAGACAGTTAAGATTTTCTACTCTAAACAGATTCTTCTACAGAATCTGCGATAGTTTTAGTATAAACAACGCACCCGTGGCACTTGGTTATGCCCCTGCTGCATTCACCCTTCCCAGAGCCATCCCAGGAGGCTCTGGTCTCTTCCATATAAAGCCATGGAAGGGAGGGAAAAGCAGGGTGAAGCACCCTACAGGGCAGCCCAGCAACACCCACCAGTGCCCTATCCCACTGGTACCTGCAGGCAGGCCCCAGTGTGCCAAGCTGCTGCGCCCCAACGCCTGGTGCCACCAGCACGTCCACCGCGATGCTCGTGTCTGGGGAGTAGCAGCTCCAGTCACCCAGGCTGAACACCACCAGCTGCCTGGGCAGTGGCAGGGGCAGCCAGGCTTGGTAGCCCATCTTGCTGGACTGGCTGGGAGGAAGAGTAAACAAGAAAACATAAAATCAGAGAAATATCAGGAAGGCTCAAAAATATCCCAGGGAAGTGTAGGAAATATAGCGGTAAGCCTCCCTCTCGCTCCCCGGGGCAGCAGCTGCCCGTGGAAGGCAGCCCCGGGCCGGGCCGGGCCGCACCTGCTCAGCCGTCGCGGCGGCTCCTGCATTGCCCATAGCACGTAGAAGGCGAGGTCGCTCTCCCAGGCGGCACCGCCCGCTCCCAGCCCACCACGGGCAGCGGGGCCGCGGCAGGCGGGCAGCATGGCTGGCGGGAGAGAAAGAAAAGCGGCCGTGGGTCGCTGCTGTGAAGGTGCCGGAGGCCGGCGCAGCTGTGGGCAGCCGCCGGCCATCAACCGTCCCCGCCCGCTTCCTCCCTGCGGAGAGAACCGAGAGGGCCGGCTGGCCAGTGCGTGTCGGGAGCGTCCAAGGCCCCGGGGCCGCGACGGGACGAAGAGCAACCGTCCCTGAGAGCTACACTGATACCAGCGACAGGACTAGAGCGGCCAAGGGAACCGTACTCCATACACGGCTTTTAAGTGGTCTCCTGGGTATACTGGGCCAGCACTGCCCGCTGCCAGAAAGACCAGATTGGTCCTGCTGCAGCTCAACTGCAAAAGGTACAGAAAGGCTGGGAAATAATGTTGTGAAATGTCACATCACTTCCCTGCATCCCCACCAGGTTGTTTAATTGTCCTCTTGGCCACATGCCCAAGCCATGACAAACGGCAGAGATCCATAGCGACCTAATGGCAATCAAATAGCTGTACTGCTATTTCTTTTCTGTGCTCTTAAGAAGAGACAAAGTGTCTTTAACTCGGCAGAGCCACCTATCCCTTTGATCAACTCTCTGTATGATCGCTTCTGCCCATCAATTATTTTGTAGAAATGCTCGGGGCAAGCACGAGAAGAGAAGAGAGACATCTGAACTCATGCAGCACTTGCCCTGCTGGGTTTTGAAACAACAAATGAGAAAGCATCCACAGCTTTAGCCTGGCTATATAGCCTGGCTACTTGCTTGTTCCTCTCTAGTTCTTCAGACATTCAGTATAAATCCAGGTGTTGCAGAAAATTTGAAGAATAATAAATATAAAAAAAAAAACAACACTTCAAGTCACTTTAACAGAGAATGTCCTAGCTAGAGCAGTGATCACTAGCTGACAACTGAACATTTTCCCTACTCATTTGCAACTAAAATGTCCAGTATACAGCAAAGTACATTTGGAATAGTTGCTGTTTCATCGCTCATAAAAATAAGTTTCATTGTATTTATGTTTTTTTGGTAAATCTGTATTTCACTTTCTCGTATGAAGACACTATCTTTAAACAGAAAAGTTGTGATTGCATAGTGAAAAGTTTATTTAAAGGGAATAACTTTCAATATAATATTACAAATCAGCCACAACACATCAAATATAAACAATACAAACCAAGCCTAGAAGGAATGCAAGCACGCTATAAATATGTCTTCACATGTGCCCTTCAGCAATAGATTCAGTGCCATATCTTGTTAAAGTAACCTCCCTTTAGAACTAATTTCTTCAGGAGATGAAAAGCAACAGGCTGGTACAGACAAATGAATTTTGAGGTTCTAGGACATCAAATATATTCACATCACATAAGGACTTAGACAGCTGTCACAGTTTACAAGAATATATGTCTGGAAAAAAAAAAAAAGGATATGAACACCTACAAGACACTCTCCACTGAAAGACTATGCTAGCAGCTTGGAGCAGGGACTCAAGAGCAGATTGCTTCACTTTGAGGAGAGCAGTTAGTCACTCAGACATCCTGGAAGTTACAGGTAGATCATCTCCAGCTGTTTAGTTTCCAAGAACAGCTCCTAAACTTAAAAGTCAGGCAAAGCCTCTTTAGCTTAGAGCCTAATGGTTGGCATCTAGCTTCTTGCCTAAGAGACTTCACTCACCAGTCCAGATGGGCTTAAACCAGATAACCCTTACTGACCAACCACAGATCATAGAATCATAGAATGGCCTGGGTTGAAAAGGACCTCAGAGATCATCTAGTCTCAACCCCCCTGCTGAGTGCAGGGTCGCCAACCACTAGACCAGGCCGCCCAGAGCCACTCAGATCCATCCATTCAGCCTTGATGTTCTATCTTGAGCTGCAACAGCATAAGTGTTTTGGAATAAAATGCCAGAGACCCTTTGGAGGCAAAAGTAGAATGGTTCCAAAGGAAATTCTTCTCCTAGCAAGATGTCTTTGAACTCTGCAATTTGATGTTTACTCTAAAACTTTAGTTAAGTGTTTACTAACTTATCTAGATAAGTGACTTCACACTTTGACTCCTGCTAAACTTGTGGCTTCTTTCACAGCCTAATTAACTTATGTATTTGACAAGATCAGTTCAGTTTTCCCTTCTTCCAATTCAGATGTTATGCTATATCTACATGACATTAATCATCACATCCATTATTATCCCAGAAACAAGAAATGGAGAAAGTAATTTCACTTGCAGATAAAAAACACCTTTGTTGCTTTGATCTCTCATCCAATCTCAATACACGTAAGCACACACCACTCAACACTGAACTCACTTTGGTAAAATAATGAATGGCCATGAGGAATGCTATCTATGTCTGTCTGCTGTTTCTCTGGTCCTCAGGCTTAGCATCAGAATATCAGAAGGAGTAGTCCTCTGGTGTTCCACAATATTTTGCAGCAGCTTATGAGCAACAAGGCAGACTAATGAACAGCTTAAGCCCTCAGGAACAGCTTACCACGGCTCTCCTTGCTTGATCTTAGTGCCTCCTCTCTGCTCAGAGAGAAATAAGGAAAAAAAACCCTTGGATTAATGACATCTGTGGCTCTTACTTCAGACATGCTCCTTGCTCCTAAGGCACCTTGTGATAAATCCTCTGCAAAGTGTACTAGGGAGCAGTGAGGCAAGAAGGAAGGATATAAGCAGTGGGGATAAAGTGAACTCAATTAGAGATTAATTCTCTACCCCCAGTTCCCAGCTCACAAGAACAAGTACCTCTCAGCAACTAGGCATATGACAAGGGTCACCTCCAGCCCATCCCACCAAGTCCAGCAGCACAGCTGGCCCCACTGCAGGCCATACATGGCTACATGCACACAGTTACAAGGAGACAGTCCACAGGATAGAACCGAAAAGAAAGGAGCTTGGCAACCTTTCAGGCTGTTGCATAGTAACTCAACTTTCATCTTAGTACCTCAAGACAGTCAATTAAACTCTTTCTCTCCTTAAGCACAGTTTCAACTTACTGTTCATGTAAGTGGCTCAGTGGTGGTATTAATGTACATAACTGAGTCCCAAATATTACTTTCCAAATAGCCTGTACCTGACACCAATAACCTTAAACATGAATCCATCCGACAGGCCTCCAGAGTTGGTTAGCAAATTAAATCAGTACAAGCGGTGCCTGATTAAAGCAATTTCAACTCAGTGCTCAGTGAAATGCATACACTTTCAACTCCTGCTGCTACACTACTGCTAATGGAGAAGAATAAGATAAAACAATGGATAGCTTATTACCTGATTTGACATTAAAAAATACCCAACAGATTGTTACCATTATTATAAACAATTACACAACTTAATTTTTAGGCAAATCCTACGCTACAGGATTGTTTTATGCCTCTGGCTGAACATGAAAATCTTACTGTTAGACCTAAGTTATACTCGAAACAAACCAGAAAACAATTCTGTGCTTTCACAAAAGCAAACCTAATTAAAAAAAAAAAAGACTGTTTTGCAAAATGTAGAAGAAGCTTATTCCTTAATTGAGCTTTTTGAATTTTTAGATACAATCTACTGGAGGAAGAAACGTATTTTTAGAACTGATCTGAGATCTCCCTTCTGGAGAAAAATTGGGAATTTTCTTTTCTCAAGGATTAATTTCCCTATCTGAAGTGAAAATACCTTTTACATTCATTTTTCATTCTAAACTCAGTATCTAGTTCCGCAGGCTTACAATTAAAACAAGAACGGCTTCCACCACAGCCTCAGCAGACAGTGGGATTAGATACACAAGTCCAGGATACATAGATAGCAGAAAAAAAGAACACAAGAAATAAGGAGATTACTTCTTTGAACCAACTATGAGTTCAATTTCGAATGCAAATGGCCACTGTTTATCACTAGCCACAGAGCCAAGCTAGTGGATTTATCCGAAAATGAATAAAGACTACATATCCTTCCAAAAAGAAGTCGTCACTTAGATAACAAATGATGCTTCAATACCTGAGAAACATTTATGCGATGTGGAAATTAAAGAATAAACAAAGGGTAATTATCCCATAAAACTGTGAAGCTCCTGTTTCCTACAGATGAAATACTCTATGCCTAAAACTGTTTTGTGTTCACAAGAGATACCACATATTTCTGGGAAGAAATATGTGAAATAATACACACTAGACACTTTCAGTTCCACCACAGCAGGTCTATTTATGGGCATAGTGTGTTTGCAGGGCAAGCACATGTGGATTGGGATAACCTGCCAGATTCAATGCTTATGTTAAGTCCATGAGGCTAGGAGATGGGGACAGTTCCAAACAAATGACCTGAGCCTCATTAAAAGCCTCATTAAAAGGCTGGTCCACATTTCAGAAAGCTAAAACTGAGCAGTAGGATCACCATCTACAAGGCAATTTATCACTATTATCTTGATAACCTGCACATACTATTTGTTTCAGTAAGCAACCAGAACTGGTAGTGAAGCAGGCCTTCTTCACCTCTTACAAGATGACAAAGCATGATTTGAACCACAATATGATCAAAATACAGACAGTGAGAGGGGAAGTGGCAGTAAATTAGCAATAGGGAGGCCACATTATAGGAGAAACATTTATTTAGAGGTGATAACAGTATCCCACAGTAAGCTGTGAAACTGAGGATCAGTAGTTGTAGAATATTTATCCTACATACAGGTCAAAATTCCCTTTGTCATAAATAAATCCTAATTAGAAAGTGGATCAGGTGCCACACAGTGTCTTATACATTAACCAGCAAGTGCACACAGGGCCCTGCAGACTACATCAGAAAGGACCAAAGGCAGTCAGTGCATTGAGCAGCGCTGACATTTTTGGTCAGACAATGAAAAGTCACCTTCTTCTTAGTGTCTAAGAACTCGATAGGCAAAGGGTTAAAAAAAAAAAAGGGGGGGTGGGGAGAGCCCTATGCAAGTTGCTCAGGCCTCATTCAAGTGCTGTACGAAGGCCACAAAAGATGGTCCTTCATCGCCCCAAGAGGGGAGAAAGGAAGGAATAATATTCCCCAGGCTGCTAAATTAAAGATCACTTTACTATTGCAGATATAAAGCCTTACTGTTCTACCTCCCTGTAAAGGCTGCCTTGTGTTTCCCTCTGCTGAGGGACAGCTCAGCAGCTCCCCTGTGACCAGGTTCTTTCTCGCTCTTTTGAGAAAGGCTTCCAACTCAGGGCCCAGGGTAGCACCAGCTCTGCTCCTTACCCTGACCAGCTCTGCTCCCTGCCTGCTCACCCAGGGAGCAACCATGTTCCAATCAGTTTTCTGGCTTTCCTTCTTCCTGCTCCAAGCTTGGGCTGCTTTACTAGAAGCTTCTCTCTCACACACACCTTTTTGACCTACTAAGTGCTCTAGGGCAGTGAATAAGTAAGCAGAGATAGTTAGAAGAGAAGCCTGAACATGAAGAAAATTCCACAGCATTACAATATAGCCTTGAGATAAAATATGCAGCCCTCCTAGGACAATGAAATCTTTGGCTTCAACTACCCCAAAATCATTTTCTTCATCATTCCCTCTCGATAGAAGGAATGGATCAAATAGAGGTGCTTTACCTGGAGGATTTAAAAATAAAACTCAGAATTCTACTAGCATCACTGTGCAAATAGCCATTCTGTGTCTCTGCAAAGAGGTATCAAAATGTAAACACGTTACTATTCTTAAAAAGAGCATGATTGTATGTTAAAAGTATTAAAATAAACAATGGTTGCTGATAAATGTGATTTAAAACTCATCTCTGAAGGATTAATTTAATCCTTGTTCAACTACCAATACTCAAGCAGGGAGCGCCATCGCTAGCCACTAAAACATGCCAAGGAACTCCATCCTTCACCACATGATCAGGGCTAACAACAGCCTTGCTCATTCTAGTTTACAGCAAGGATCAGGTAAATTCCACCTCTTTTGAGTTTCTGTTCTTTTGCAACAATACGTTTGTAACAGCAATAGCAGCTGAGAAACTGTGCTTCCCTGGGGAGCATCTTCCTTCCTTTATATGCTATTACCCAGCTGGCAGCAATACCAGTGAACCAACATGCTGCTACTAAGAAACATTTCCTGTATATTTGTTTGTTATATCCCAACCTTTTCATATTTATTCAATACAGCAGTAAACCATTTCTTCTGAATTACATCTGGATTACAGAAAAAACTTTGTGGTCGCTGGAGTTTTAATCATGATTTTTATATCCCTGTAATCTACAGATGCAACATCCAATTCTTAATCCACAGGAAAATCTTCCTATGAAGTTACATTTGTGCACTCCAATCCCCAGCCCCACGCTCTGTTCTAACACATGGGTACCATAGGCTGGGGCTGGCTGTTGTAGCATGGCCATGCCATCTGCACTGGCTGCCACTGGCCATGCTGCACCTCCACATAGAGGAATGAAGGAAGCGCTGGCAGCTGGTGACATGTAGTGGGTAAGTGATAAGATTATTAGTGGTTAGGTGACAAGCCAGACATGTTTTTTGTTTTACTGCAGCTGACAGCTGCCCTCTAGTGATCCAGATAGAGCCTGAAGAATTACTTACAAAACAGCAACAGATGAAGAATATTTTGATTTCATTTTGTATCACTGCAACAGAAAGAAATCAAGACCAGCTGCACCTGGCCTCTGGGCATTTACTGGCTGCAACGAAGGCCCAGCACTATACCTACAGACAGCAGGACTCCCAAAGTTTCATAGAAATAACAGCTGTCTGTAGACAACCAGTCACAACCACCTTTCTCCACCGGGACAGCTGGGAAGGAGGGTGTGGGGAGAAACCAGGTTGTGTCTGAAGAGTTGCTAGCAGAGTTGTGCCTTGGTTCTGTCACATAGAAGTGCCCATCAGGGAGTATCAGGGCTGGGTGGCAGCCTGCTATGCTCACCACCTCCTGTCTGCCATCCCTGCCCCTTCCCATCCCTTCAGCTAGTGTAAAAGACGTGAAAGAACAGAGTCTTATTGCGGAGGAGAGAGTACGAGTTATCAAATTTCAGCAGGTAGATGCCCTCGCCTGGGTAGTCATGGCTGCCTGCCTGCACCTCCCGATGGCTGTCCCTTCGATACACAGGCATGACTTCTCCATAGCGGTTCCGCAGATAGCATTTGGAGCCCCTTTCCACGTCACCAACAGGGGCAAGTCCTGAACAGGAAAGAGGAGAAAATTAGGAAAGCATCAGTTAAGCTACTAAATGGCCCAAAAAAAGATAAACATGACCAGAATATAGAGGCATGCAGACATGGGGAGGGCTACCTATGATAGCATTACATGTAGCATCTGCCCTGACCTCTGCTAATACTACCTACGAAGCCCAGCTTTTCTTACTGTGACAAAAAGACATGTTGAGAATCAGTTCTCTTTGCAATACTAACAAAACAGAACATAGTTGCCTGCCAGCCTGGCCTACTCTCCCTGGACTTACCTTCTAGACAGTTCACTCCTCTTATATATGCCACAACCAGGTCTACTTAAGGAGGTCCAGTGCTACTGACATGGAGCAGAGGAAAGGTGGGAGAGGTCTTCGCTATAACTTCACTGTGTTTGTACATCCTCAATTCACTCCGAGTAAATTCCTCATATACGAACCTATACATTTTGGAGTACTCGCAAGATTGATTTCAGACACCAAACCCCAGCTGCACTGGTCACAAATATACTGAAACCACAGAATAGGTAACATGTGTTTCTGGAGTACAAAGACATAAATAGTAGTCAGGAGGAGTTAATGATACACTAGGACAATGTAAAAACAACAAAAAAAAGAACATTTTTGTTATCATCTACCACCAAAAATTTCTCAGCTAGGAAAGCTTGTTATCAGCTCAAAGAGTGACTTCTTTATTTTTTCAATGTATTAAATTTCAAAAATGCTGTTGGAGGAGGACAGCCGCTGACTAGTGCTGAAGCAGGAAGGGCTAACCACTTTCTCATTTTAGCCTAACCAAACACCAAAAGGCTGCAGAGATAGCAAGCGGACTGGGTAAGCCAAGTAGATTGAAATTACAGCATCTGACAAACATTCTCAGGAGCATGGCAACAAGCACCACAAAATAACACTCATGAGGTGCGCGCCAACCTTCAATTTCCTCTTCCTCCTCTTCATCCTCCTCATCACTGGATTCGCTGACCTGCACGGTAATGGCAGTGCTAGTAACAGTGGTCCAGTCAAAATAGACTCCAAATCCAATGTCATAATCATCTGTAGCAAACTCCCAGCAAACACGTTTCCCATCAGGATGGGTTGGCACACGGACTGTCACCACCTCGCCTCGTTTCACCACCATTCTAGCATTCTTCTCCTTTCCCATCTTGGCTTTGAATTCCTTCATCTTCCCCATGGTCCATGTAGTAGGTGGAGCCAGAGGGGGAGGCTGAGCTGAAACAAGGGGAAAAGATCATCAGCTCATCTTACTACTGGCTGAATTACCATAAATAGCTTCACTGTTTTCAGATAAGGCTCTTGTATTCTGGAGGCGGATATCAAGTTTTCTCACAACACTAGCAAGGAGCCCACATTTTGAGAAGGAATCAGCAGTGCCTCCAATGCAGCCTCTACCAAGGCAGGCAACTGGCACCTAAAAAAAAAAAAGTGGCCATAGAGTATTAAACAAATTATGTCCTTTCAGGCCTCACCTTTTCTCTGCTCCCCAAGGAGGTCTGCAGTTTCCAGCTCAGCTGAAAGGATATCCACAGCACCAGTATGATCTGACTGAATCATGACTATATCCCCTGCTCCTTGATGTATGTGGTACTTGGTCATTCGAACAGGAGCTTCCTGCACAAAGCACATACATCCAGTCACAAAGATTATAATGGTAAGAAAGTCCCCAGATGGATTTACAATAACTCAGTAGTAATTCAGGCTGAAGTCAAGTCAGACCCTGCAGAAGCTTCTGTTAGAGCTAGAAAGAAACATCTTGCTCTGAGGCACCTCACTGCTTTATTTTCCCCACAGCACCAACTCCAAAGTCACATGCTGCATTAATGTCAGAAACCACACATCCCTTAGCCTCCCCAGGAGTCTCTGGGCAGGCACATGTTTCCATCTTCCTGAGAGTTGTCATCTTTCAGCAAAGCAACAGCCTCACAGATGCAGCTGACTGCTCCTGGAAAGCAATCCCAAGATGCTGCCTCTCTAGGGAGAACCTTTCAGCTCCGTCTGCATCTACACTGCAGCACAATCACGCTGGCATCAACTGCATCCTAGGTAAAGGTCCATCTGGTTTGTTGGGGCCAGCCCTCTCTCCACTTATGAAAATACACGGCTCCTGAGGTGTGTGACACTGGCACAGGTTTTCCCAGCTGAATTTGTAATACAAACAAATTGGCCACTCAACAAAAGAAACAAAAGATGGCAGATTCCCTTCCACACCTTATTCCATAAATATGCATTAAGGGAAACCCCAGAAGACCCAGACAGGAGGCAGAAGGTGAGAATAACCTTGAAACCTTGGCAAACCAAAAACTGCAAGGAAGTAAGGACTAGCAGAAGACGCAAGAGAGATTTTGCAAAGCAAGTGAATTACTTTTACCTCTCACTAACATATGCAAGATGTAAGTGAATCAATGTTATTACTTAAAGCCTCACTCCCACAGTCATTAAGCATAGAAGTAGGGTGGAAGAAATGCTGCTGGACCTCCTTTCTTTCTTTTAGATGTCAGAAACACCCACCTACCTCTTTGGTGGATTGGATTTGGTCAGGCAGCTTCTCTTCAGCTTCAGCCACTTTCTGGTCATCCAAAGCACAACTATCTTCCTTTGAATCCTCTGTCACATCCGCACTCACGGGTGACCCCATCTGCGACCTCTCAGAGGAAGAGAGGACCACAATTCAGCACTTACACTCAGGTCACAAGCAGCAGAGCTCAGCTGTGAGAAGGATCATTCCAAGGCAACCAGAATTCAGAAGGACAGAGGCACCGAGCATCCTGCAGTTAGTGCCTGACACCTGTGCGGGGAGCCCTTCACACCCCAATTCTGCCCTCGTCACCTCATGAGGATCTTCCATACCAGACAGAGGAAGCAACTTCAGAGAGATATTCCATATTTAATGTCCTTTAGACAGCAGTAACTCACTACACACGCTCAATAACACCGCACTGAGCATAGAAATCAGCAGCAACTTTCTGCTCAAGAAAGGACACCTCCTGTTATGCCAGCTACTACATGACATCAGAGGACAACCAGATCAGTGAAAAGACTCAAAACAGTTTTGAGAGCCATCCTGAAAGTGCCCTACCACAACCTTCCCCATCAGCAATCCCAAGAAATACAGACAACACACAGGTCCCTCTGCCATGTTCAAACATGCTGCAGAGACAAGCAAGCTGTACACCACACTACAGCAGCACATCCAACATAAAGAGGACCAAATCCCACTCTGTGATGAGAGGGACATATAAGAACAAAAAGAAAGGTTTAAAGAAGGAAAAGAATGAGCAAGAAAGGAAACGTTCCTGGCATTCTATCTCTGATGAAGATTTTTTCTCTAAATTACTGTTAAAAAAAAATCCTGTCACTAGGGAGAAATAATCTCATTAGCAAGGGATCAGACTACCAGTCTGGTGTGGAATAGTTAAAAAAAGGCTGCAGCTCAACTCAGACACATTCCATGCTGGATCTAAACAGGAGACTAGAACAGGGCAAACACAGCTCACGTTACCAAGAGCAAGCTTTACAAGCACATCTACAGCATTCAGTCAATTCCTCCTCAAGCAGCCTTTGTGGATCACCCTTTTTGGACCCCTTCCTTTCAAAGGAGATTCAGCATACACAGATTCATCAGGTAACACCCATGAGTATCCAGCAACTACTTTGGCCTTTCTTCTCACAGCTTATGTTCATTCCTTGGAGAAAACTGGATGGCATAATAAAGAGTTATTGGCTATGAGCTACAAAACCTTCCGGGGTTGACTCCAGCCTGATCGATTCTGCAGTGTGAACAGGTGGGCCACGAGCTACACTTAGTTATTTCTCAGGCTTTAAAACCTAAGCCCGCAGGGACAGCTGCTCCTACACCGAGTCCAACGTACGCGGCCCGAAAGCAGACAGCTTGGGCTCCAGTCCCGTCCCTCGGGACGCACAGGGGCAGCTCTCGCACGGGGAACGGCACAAGGCAAAGCACACCGCTTACGCCCGCGGGGCACCGAGCGCACAAACGCTTTCCTACCCGCACGGCGAGGCGCTGCGCTCCGAGCCATCACCCCGCTGCTCCGCGGGCTCCGTCCTCCGGGCTGCGGCTTCATTTTCTAACGACAAACAGAACGCAGGGAGATAAATCGCTTTCAGTCTCTGAGAACACGCCGACAGGAGGGCACGCAGGCAGCGTTCAAACGAGGACCCCCGCGCTCCCCGCCCGCCCCCGCGGAGCCCGCACGGCCGGAGCGCAGCCCACGCTGTGTACCCATGGCGCCGCCCCGCCCGCTGCCGTCCCCCGGCCCCGCAGCCCGGCCCGTACCTGATGAGAGCTCAGCGCCGCTAAAGCCGCCCGGCGCCCCGGCGGCCGGGGGCTCGAACCGGGAGCCGGCGGCGGCGGCCAGTACGTCCGACATGGGCAGGGCCGGCGGGCGCGGGGCCCAGGGCGGCAGCCTGCCGCGGCGGAAACACCCGAGCCGAGCCGAAACGCTGCGCCCGCCGCCGGCGGAAAGAGCCGAGCGGAGAGGGAGGCGGAAAGAGCCGAGCGGCGTGCGCGCGGGGAAAGGGCCCCGCCGCGTACCGAGGCTTTAGTGTCCCCCCCCGACAACGGAGCCAATCGACAACGGGTTCCGCAGAACCGCCGGAGCGCTGCCAGCGGGGGGGGGGAGGGGGAACGGAAAGCGGGGTGCGCTGCAGGAAGTGGCTGTTACCGGGGCAACGGGGCTCGGGGGGACGCGCGTCCACCGATGGGGCCGAGCCCAGGGCAGGGGCCCGCCCGCCCAGTCCTGACCTGGGGCTCCGCCGAGGTGGCCGAGTGGGTGGCGGGGCTCGGCTTCCCCCAGTACCAGGTGCGGGGCTGCCGCTGCCTCGGTCAGCGGCCCGGGACAGCGTGATGGAGCAAGGGGAATGGTTTTAACCGAAAAGAGGGGAGACTCAGGTTAGATGTTGGGGAAATTCTTTACTCAGGGCGTGGTGAGGCCCTGGCACTCCTGCCCAGAGAAGCTGTGGGTGCCCCAACCCTGGAGGCGCTGAAGGCCAGGCTGGATGGGGCCCTGGGCAGCCTGAGCTGGTGCAGGGCAGCTCTGCCCACAGCACGGGTTGGGGCTGGGTGGACTTTGAGGTCCCTCCAACCCAAGCCTTTCTGTGATCCTATGATTCTACAACACTGTCGGGGGATGGCCCAGGGCTGCTGATGTCCCATCGCCTTCCCTTCCACTTCCCTGCCCAGGAGTGCTTCAGAGCCAACAGCATCACCGGCCGCCGCCTCATCCTGGTGAACTGCTCCAGCCTGCCGGCCCTGGGCGTCACGGACTTTGGACACATGCAGGTGCATAAGTGTGCTGTGGTGCTACGGCTGCCTCAGCCTGTCAGAGCCCAGCTCTGGCCCCATCTGCTCACCGGGACACGGGGCTGTCACCCATCTGCCCAGGCAGATTGTGTGTTAACAGTGAGCCTGGAACTAGTCAACCAGTTTTACTCAACTCAGTTTTACTCAACCCAATTATTGTGTTGTTCAGGTCTTCAGATGTAACTCCATAGCTGACTGGGGACTGCAGGCCGCCTTTCTAGGACAACGTCAGCACATCAGAAGTGCTTTGCCTTTCTTTTAGCCTATGTTGCTCCTCTAACCCCAGAAAATTGCTTAGCAAGATGTAAATGTCTTTCTTAGACACTCCCTCAGAATTTCCTTTCAGTAATTTTCCATTTACTGATCCCTTTAATTTGTAGAACATCTACAAATCTGGGCAGCTTTAATGTGCAACAGTCAAACCACAGTTCTCAAGCAGCAGAAGGGCAACTCATTATTACTTCCTTGTTTTATACTCTGCTGCACACAAATGTCTCTGCTTCTTCCCCATTTTATAAACATGTAATTTTCTGGTAATTTTCCTTTCAAGACATTGTTTCTTTAAAACCACCAACAGATAAGCTAAGGTTAAGGCTGCAGCCTGGCCTTCCAAAGATTCCTGAAGGTTCAGAGATGCAGCATTTCATACTTACAATATATGTAGGTAATTTTTGTATCCTTTTAAATTCATTTAGTTTTCACTAAAAACATGATGGAAGAGAGTGTCTTGATCTTTTATTTATCCCTCATTTTATTTGTTTATCCCTCATGTAGGGATGGCAATAGAAAACAGAAGAAACCTCAGCTAAACAACATGTTACATAAGTATTACAGCTCAGTATTTGAAACAGACTGAGGTTTACTCTTCATTAAATCACGCTTCTTTACTACGGCATACTGTAGTTCTATTAAAACCAGCAGCAGTATAGTGATGTGAGATACCAGAGACACTGGCTGTGAGTTTTGGATTAACACCAAAATAGCAAAGGACCCACTTAAACACAGCTTCTGTGATTTGTACGTTTTGGTTTACTTTCCAGTATTACCACTGACACTCAGCCAACTCAGGGTTTTGCCAAAGGAAATCTGGATTTTTTAAAGAGATTTTATGCATCTCTGTGTACAAATGCTGTGGAAGCAGCACAGGTGTTCCCTATGTTTTATAAAGTGTAAAACAGAGGAATTAATACTGATTCGTCTTTACCTTGCCTGGGACCTGTGGTTTGAATGCTGTGGCTTACAGTTACCCATCCCCATCAAAAAGAAAAAAAAAAAGCATCAAAAAGAAAACTACCAAAGATAAGTGCTGAGATACCTAACAGCATGTACCCTGTGTAACAGTAGTTACAGCTAGAGAAGAATGAGCTTAGATTTGTTTGAACAGTTCCGAGAGAGGTATTTCAGTCAGGAATGGATCTGCTGTCTGAATCATGGTCATCCACTATTGACTGTGATTTCAGTTGTGCTAATCACATGCTTCCCCTTAAATGCATCCTCCCCTTTGACAGTCAAGTCCGGTCTCTTGCAAAGTCAAACCTCTATATCTTGAATCCAAACAAAAGGTTTTGCCTTTTGCCATTGGAGGACTTTTGCCATTGAAGAAATATATTTATGTACTAAAAAGAGCCTTAAAATAACATGTAGGAGGAAACCTAGATAAAACTGCTTTCCACTGATGTTAAATTATTGATATAAGAAACCACATCAGAGATGCCGCTAATGCAGAGGGAACGGGAGGGGGTCTGATTTGAGACCGGAAGGTACTAGGTTTTAACACAAGCCTCAGTTCAAAGCACGTATATGTATACCTGGTAATCAGAGCCTTCTGAGCCTACAAAGCATAGACGTGCAGAGACCTGGCATGAGAAGCCAGAGGACAGCAGAGCTCAGACTGGAACAACAGAGTGACTGTAATGAGTGTCAGCATCCCTGTGAGGTCCTCGTAGCAGTATGAGAATAGGAGCAAAGAGAAAAACACCAACTCAAAATCAGGTAGTGGAACAAAGACGAGCCTAGGAATAAAACTGAGGTTTTGCTTTAGTTGCGAACTAACTTGGCTTTAGTTACCAGCCTGTCTTTTCTTCCTATTTTCAATATGTGGCTGAGAAATTGAGACAGACCACACAAGTAATCCTTAAAGAGAAAATGTAACAGAAAGTTGAACTGATAAAACACATCCAAAATAGTTGCAGTGTTTCCTAGGAGAGCAAAGCTCTTTGGGGAATAAGGACAAGACTCTTTTGGGTCACAGATGGGAAAAGTCATCTGGTTTTAAAAGAGAGGTGCTACCTAGTTGCTTTTTTTTTTTTTTTTTCAGGAGTTAGAAGGGATAATTTACCTAGTTGTAGTGCTGCTAGAGTTGATTCATTGATCCCATTCTTCCTCAGAGCAAGTTGACTTAAATTTCATTTCCCTCTTTCCTCTCCATAATGGAAACAGTGGGATTTGAGGCTGCACTTACTGAGCCACGCCAATTGTTTCACATTTGATTTACAGTTGCTTTCCCCAGAGGACACAAGGTAGAAGTTCAAATAACCAGGGAGAGAGAAAATCTTTGTGCTCCAGTGAATAGCGTATGAACACTTCTTTTTTATTCTAGAGTACCAAAAAGCAATTTCACCTCTAAGCTTCCCTCTGGCTGAGCAATCTTAACTGTTTGTTTGAAACTGAATATGCCACAAAAAATATCGATTAGTACCATGAGTTTTAGTGTTGATCAGAGGCGAAGGCATCACATTGCAGTGCTGGCTTTGTTCATACAGAAGCCTTTCAAGAGTACGTCTAGTGCAAGAAGAGACAGCCTCTGTAGTCAGTCATCTGCAGTTGCTGAAGGTGACAAGTTCTTTATATGATTTTTAATCCCCAGCTCCTCGCTGGGATATAGGGATTTTGTATGGTGGTTGTTTAACAGCTAAGAAAAACTAAGCCACCTAGAGAAATCAACAGCAAAACCTGCTCTTTCTCTTGTAGAAACTGAAGGAGAAACTAACCAGGCCGGGATAAGTGATATCTGGAATACCCCAGCAAGCTTACAAATTAGACTATTTGTAATGTTTTCCAGAGCTTGTAAGTGAGTGAGGAACATCTCAGACTTCAGTAGAACCTAGAAGTTCTTGAAAATCATGCTCCATCCTGCTGCTTGCTTGTGTCTTCAATCTCTACCCTACTCGGGTGGGATCCAGGTTCACAGAGGTCTGAGCTGACTGTGGCTCACCTGAGGCCCTCAGTAAGAGTGTACTGGAGCAGGTGCAAACGTAACGTCATCATGCTGCACACGGGGGCACGCGAGCTTCCCAACCAGAAATATCAGGGAAAGGCTGATAGCAGTCAAAACCTGATAGTTACTATGGAAATGAGCATGATAGCATCAGCTCAATGACACAGAAACATTTTGCAATACGGGGGAAATGGCAGTTTGATAAAAAACTACACGTTACATTTTCTGAATGCTGCTTGGCACGGTCAAACTGCTGATTTTAATTCCACGGTACTGCTATTCTAAAGTGTATCAAAGCCACTGAAAATACCAGTCCAGTGTTCATTTGATCGCAGATAATGTAGTGTACTGTTCTTCAGGCTCAAGCCAAGGTTGGGGGAAGGCTTTGAGGAAATGCTGCGAAAGATCAGTAAAACCTTGTGCACTGCATTTCAACGCTTCAGTCAGAATGTTACGTCCTTGGAAGTGAGTTCAAGAGTAATGGCAAGCCTCTTCACCGACAGTCCCAGCCCAGCTGTCTCGGCCAGCCAGTCACCTCTGATTTTCTTAATGAGCAATATGGCTTACTGGCTTAATTAGTTTTTCCACCTCTTTCGTGCACGGACCTAGTTATTGACATTATAACTTTGCAAACAACAGTGTTTTTGCATTAGGCAGACTCCAGCTCATTCACCCATAATGTGTTTGTTCTGGAAGTGCAAACAGGAAAGCGAGGCTGTTTGTGCCACTAAAGAAAGCAACTGTGAGGCTGTCACCCACAGTAAATCTGGAGAACGTGCAGCCTCCTCTCCTTTTACAGTGTCATACCAGGATCTTGATTTCAGATCCTTCCTGAGTTGCAACTTCAAGTGCAAAAATGTTCCAAAATTCAGAAACTCAGTTTCCTTTTCTGCTGCTTTGGCACCAAATGAAGGGTATTAGCTATTGTCCCGTGAAGTGAGAATTTCTGATATTTTTGTCTTGTGTTTCAGGATATTTCACGACACGTGCGGGAGTTGCTGGGGATTGAGGAGCCTGTCTTCAGCAGATCCATTGCCCTCCCATATAGAGACAATATGGGTCTCTTCCTGGAACGAAAGTCTCGATCAGGACAGAAAGCAGATGCCCTCACTTTCCCACAGTTTGTCCAAGAAGCAGGCTTAGAGCCCCACTCTACATTTCCTCCTTTGCAACAAGCCCAGACTGGCGTAGAAATAGATGCTCTCCTTTTATCGCAGGGCACAAAGAGTCAGGATTAGTCACACTGCAGTTCCACCTGTGTAAGAAGCCCACCTGGGAGAGCAGTATACACACTTATTAGCTTGCTATTTGTCCAGGGTGGTATAGTTTCGCATTTTTCACATTATATAAAAGGCTATTGCAGCCCTTGGCCATTTGATAACAGCAAACACATCCCTGCATTGGCTCTTTTCTGTAAGAATTTTCTGCAGTTCATTTGCTTCCAGGAACTAAGCAAAGCAAAACATATAAATCAGGTGTGACTTTACCACTGGCAGTCTGTCTTTCATTTCTGCTTCACGGTTGATTAAAAAGACCAAAAAATCAATCTTAGACATATTTTAATTACCAGCGGTTGGTAATAATTTCCCTGCTGCTGAAGTGAATAGATTTCTCCCAGGTTTTAGTGTCTGCAGACTGGAAACACTGCTAACTCCAGAGGTAAGACAAATGGCATACACGATGACTGGGGATCATTTGCGTTGCCTGCTGCTATCAGCGATTTGGAGGTGCTAAGTTACAATGTAAACAACCAATCCTGGTCCTAACCACGGAACTGATTTCCTGCTAAACAGAACCAGGCAGGGGTTTATCATAGCAAACAGTACTGCTACACAAGGCAGGAAGTGTGAGAGAATACTGCAAGCTAAACTAAAGAAGTGAGGAAATGAAGTTATTTGTCCTGAGCAGATTTGGACAAAATACACAGTTAGTTAAATCTTTTTTCCCTGAACAAGGTATTGCAGAATCTGTAACAGCAGGTGGGACTTTAATTGTACAACCTAGCTGGAACATGTACTGTCACCAGCATGGAATTGTGAGTTAAGTGTTGGTTAAAGCCTGGCTCAACAGGAAGAGTGCTCCCAACTAAATCTTCATGGTTTTGTTTGGCAGCAGGCTTCCCTGAGATCCTGCATGGGAAAGAAAAGGTGGGCCCTAGTCCTGTTTGGTTCTTTGGGTCAAAGCTGTACCACCGCAAGTTAACTGTAATTCAGTTTTCTGTTGGAATTGCAACAGGAACCCAGTGAAGCTGAATCAGGTCATAGGCCAAGATGTCTGTGTGATAAGTAAGCTCAGACCAAAATCAAGCAAGATTCCAGCGGATTTAGAAAGAAGCTAGCTTAAAAAGAAAATTTCATAAGGTGTGTGAAACTTGAAAGAGCAACTATGTACATATGGTTACTGGCTGGAGTATTTTAGAGTTCAAGAACAATTAGTGTGGCTTCTAGCAATCCTCAGTCCAGTCTGAGGCAGCAGTCATTGCTGTTCAACAGGACCTTTGTTCAGTAGCAAAGCCACCTGCAGCAAATTATAAGCAACCAGTCTTAGGCCTCAAGGACATAGAGAGGTCATTCTTGTCTCAAAAGGTGAAAATCAAGAGATCTCAGTGCTGGTACGTTAGTAAGGAGACTGTTTTTATGTTTGGCAAGGCTGCAGGTGGATGCAAAATGGAGTTTCTTAATGGCAGAAAAAGAGTGGAAAGAAAGACAATGTAATTCTATTGTATAATCTTTCACCTACTTCCTGCAGTGGTTTGTGTTATGACCAAGAAATGGATAAGTAAAGATTTATTTGCTTTTTGGTATTATTTTTGCCTGGCAATACAAAGTCCTTACAGTGTGTTGTTCCACTAGATACTACTGAGTCCAGCAAGGGAAACTGATGGAACAGAGTTTCATCCCTTTGGGATGAGATCTCAGCATAGCATTCTGTCATGGATTTCATTTCAGTTTATGAAGATTTAGAAACACAGTCAGTAGTTTCCTCCGGAATTTCTGAAAAAACATTCGAAGCAGTTGTGGACAGTGAGGAGTCCTGATCCAACATCATGCCAGGTTCTGCTACAGCTAACGTAGGAGAAGTCTTTGTGGGCCAGTCTCCAAAACATGCCTGGTACAGCACAGCAAGATGGTTCTGGACAGACTCACTCTTTTCTAGCAGCTGGCTAAAGGGAGACTCTCTCAGTTGTGCAGCTGTCAGGTCAAACCATGGGAAGGTTCTGAGAAGAGAAAAAAATCATAATCTTCTATAGGCAATAAAGGTCTTGCTAATAATTTAACAAATATTAGTTTTCTTTAGAATCTGACTGCTATTCTCTTTCTTTGGTTTTGGGAAACATTCATGCTCCAAGACCTGAATCTAAAGTTCCAGATGTTACTGCACAATTCAAAGCAAAACTGAACAAAATGATTGTAAAGAGACCCTGAACCAATAGGGGCATTTTCCCTCAAGCAGAATTGCCTAACTTAACATCCTCAATAATCTTGCCTGTGAACTAAAGTTAGTTAATTACCCATAAAAAAATCTTCTCTAAATATTCCCAGAGGATTTTGTTTTCTGCACCCAATGCCTCAGTCCTGACCTGTGGCTTCACACAATCCTGACCAGTAGACAGATGGGAGATAGGCACCAGGACAAAACAACCCAGTGATGACAGTCTGGGTCTTTTATTGCCAGTACATCTAAAGCAATCTTTCCTGGCAGGTATATGGTCCCTAAGGGCAACACACACTTCAGCAGCTTCCAACCCAGCATGACAACCCCATGCTTCAGCAGAGGGATGTGGCAAGTTTTAGATCAAAGAGAAAGCCTGGGCAAGCAGTACCTCAGCATCCAACCCTTTACTTACTCCACTTGAGTCATTGAAGAGGCAAAACTTTTGCTGACAAAACTCTCGCGTGTAAACCGTGGGCAGGAAGCTTTCTTCTCTGCACAGATGTGGCAATGTTCAGGAAAACAGAGGTCATTGAGAAATGCCAGTGCCTCCTGATGAGGCAGGCTCTGCCACATGCTGATGTTCAGGGCTGCATAGAAAATGCCCACCAGCCATTTGCCATTGACTTTTATTTTTGCTGCACAACAAAGAAAATCAAATGTCAGTAACCAATGTGCACACAGGTGTGAAAAGAGATTCTCGGCC
Organism: Numida meleagris; assembly: GCF_002078875.1. NCBI lineage: Eukaryota > Metazoa > Chordata > Aves > Galliformes > Numididae > Numida > Numida meleagris. The sequence goes on from NC_034414.1 coordinate 40,350,616, forward strand.
CCCTCTCCTGTAAAAAATTGCGTTAGCAATCAGAGCAAGCTTATCTGAAATCTCTGTTTTGGGATCATTTTAGGCGAGGGTGCTAATATTAATCTTTGCTATTAAGTTTAACCAAAATGAGAGGTTGTACCTTGGGAGGTGAGGGGGCACGTTGCCTGCACAACAGCAAGGTCTTGCAGAGCCTCTGTGATCGTCCCCTTTGTCCCATACTCCTTTGTAGGCTCCTTGCCAGGGCACTGGTACTGTGGCCTCACGATGGCATTGTAGCAAAGGAGTTGCTTCAACCTGAAAGCAAAGGCAGCCCAAGAAGAGGAGGGTGTCTAGGCTCACCTTGCTTCAGAGCTCCGTCCCCCTCCTTCAGTCCTGTGACCAACAGTTGGGGAGTGACCGACTATGACTAGGTTTGAAGCAATGTTTTGCATGAAAATCATAAGATGCAGTAAGAGTCGTGCTCCCATGCAGCAATGGCTGTGCCAACACTGTGCTGTGCTCACCCTGTGAGCTTCAGGATGAATGGTAGTATGTCCAAGTGCATTTTACCTGGGCAGAGGGACAGCAGTGATGAGGCTGTACACCACACAGGGTTTCCGGATAGCTGGCCGCACAACAGAGCAGATGGACAGCAGGTGCGATGGCAGGCAACAGAGGAACAGGACGTCTGCCCAGGCTGCCAGCTGCGCATTGTCGTAGAAGCAGGTGAGCCCTAGTTTCTGCAGGTCCGCTGCAACAAGGCACATAGGGCTCAGAGCCCATGGACCCAGCACTAGCAAAGGGCACCCCAGGGCCCAGCAAGGGGCTCGCCCTGCAGTGGTGGGACAAGGAGAGGGACACTTTCAGCGAGCTGCCTTCTCTGCTGGATGACCACGTAACAGCCTGGGGTCACAGTCACCCACCCAGCTCCTGGCAAATGACAAGGAGAGCTTCAAAAAGAGCAGTAAAACGTGGAGGGCTAAACTAAAGTGGGCCTGAAACTAGCCAGCTTTGAAAGGAACAGGGTGCATGGTCTCCACCACACTCAGCTGGCACTGCTGAAGAAAAGCAGACAACTGAACTCATGTTTGTACAGTGGGCTTCCAGCCAAATGAAGATCTTTTCCACAACAGTATGCTCTGCTTCCAAATAAAATTTGGAGTTTCTATACCTCCAATATGTTTGGCAGGAAAACTTTCTCTAGTCAGTTCTTTCTGAATGGCCATCAGAAGCACAGCAGAAGCCCCGCTGCCTGGTCTGGTTGGGGAGCACTTACGAAGGCTCTCAGGGCGCCGGGTAGAAACACGGACACTGGAGCAAGGAGCTCGACCCACTGCCACCAGTGCTCGGGCCAGCTGCTTCCCAAGGCGGCCTCCGCCGATAATGCCGACCTTCAGGCTGTAGCTATCCGCCAGGGAAGTCAGCAAGGACTTCCCAATGCTGCTCGGCCTGGAGAAGCGGAGAAACTGTGTCAGCCTCGTGGAAACCATGATTTCCCCAGGCCACATGAAGTCCTGCCCTTTCAGGACTTCCCCAGGCCATCTGTCTATATAGCACATCCCAGCCCCACTCCCTGCATCCCGCCCTGGTCTCCAACAGTCACCAGAATGACAGAGGCTGATGGCTGCAGCCTGGAGCATGCAGCATCCATGGGGCTTGGGGCTGGGAGCCAAGGGGCATGGTGTCCACACTACTCATGCTGGGACTAACTGGCCACTCTGCTGGCCCAATGCATTGGGCAACCAAACCCCATGTGCCAGGAGGGACCTCAGGATGTACGGCTGCCCAGGGGAAAGCCAACACTACACTCCCAGGAGGAGGAGGATGAAAAGGACCAGGCAAGCTGTTGTAATGTCCATGGCACTAGTGTGGGTTGCTGCAAAGCAGCTCAGCAATTAAGAGCCAGTACCTGGCATATCAAGCCCCATGATGATACCAAGCTCGGGGAGAAGTCAGCATGAGGAGCATAGCCTTGTGCCAGCAGGACTACTATTGCGAAGGGACATGGGACACCACGTGCTAATGTAGGACTATTTGCTCATTATAAATCACATACATTAGTGGTGGGAACAAGTCACAGGCATGGAGCACCACCAGGTTTCTGGGATGAAAACCTCTTTGGTAGTAGAGGCAATCTTCTTTCCTTGGTTTTCTCAGAGGGAAAACAGTCTAACTAAGGAGAAAATCCCTGAGTATTAAGACTGACTGATTTCAGACAAAGGTGGATGTTGAGTAGGTGACAAGTGTGGGTATAAATACTAGGTGACTTTTTACCCCTCCAGAACCAGAAAAAAAAACAATCAAGCTATAGCATTGCATACACAAACCTATACAATCCTTACCTTCATAGATTGCTGGTGTGAGCCATGCAAGATGCTCCCCACAGAGACCAGCCTCTTCCCCAGCTCTTCCTGTGACACACTGGTGCTATCTAGAACTACACTAGAATGGGTGGTGGTGCACCTGTGTCATGTCTTAGTTCGGTATCATGGTTTTATGATTTTTTTTATTATTGGTATTCCACATCGTAACATCATGCAGTGCACTGGGAGTTAAAGAGTTAATGCTCAAGTTCCATGGACTGTCGATATTTCTGGGTACCTCGTTCTCAGAAAAGAAGAACTACATCTCCCAAAAGACTTCACTGTTCTGTTTTCTGTTTAGAGGGAATGATAAAACTGCTCACAAGTCACGAGATTGCCCCTTTCTTTTACTGCTCGTCTCTGTGGCTTGTGCTCCCTAACAATCTTGCCTTCAGCATTAGAGTAAGGCCTTTGGTTTTTGGACACTCTCATTTATTTGGTTTATTAGCTTCAATCCCAATTAACTTGTATTTCTGCTATCATAATTTGTAAATTAACTTTCCTCCTCATATTGTTGCTGCTGGTTTGTTGTTGTTGTTGTTGTTGCTTTTTTTTTTTTTTAATTCCTTTCCCTCTTCGTTTCCTTTCCCTTCCCTTCCCCTCCCATTCCTTTTCCTTCTTTTTTTTTTTGGGGGGGGGGGGGCAGTGGGCCTGTGGGCCTTTCATGGACACAGATAGATCTAGACATAACTCCGTGTCAGTTACCGGTGCATTGGCCAGGAAGGCCGAACCAAATCTGAACTTGTTAACATTAGCAAAGAAAAGACTTGTTAAAGTGCCATACAGAGAGTTGCAGAGCAACTCTGACCTTCATAGATTAGATTATATGCTGGGCAGTCTGCCAGCCCCTGGATGCTGTACTGAGTTTTTTTCCTTTTTTTATTGTGCCAACTATGAAGCTGTTCTTTATTTTAGAAGCTTTGTATAAAGGATTAAAGGCCATTATGTTCAGAATTTTAATTCTTGGAACATACTGGTTTCTTATTAAGTTTGCCATTTTCTGTTTTGGAGTTTTATATGTATATACATACATATATATAAATACACACACATATACATATATATGTAAATAACCAGTTAAGGGCACTGATGGAGATGTCTACCTGGTACCTGTATACAAAGTTGTATGATTTGAGTATTGACAGCTACATCCCAGAGGGAGTAGCTAATTTTACGAACAACATGATGTTTAAACCAGTTTCCAGATTCTCCTCTCAGTTCCTCATATGTTTTTGGAATGCCAAATGGATGCTCATGTTATCAACCTCCCTGAATGTATTCTTCTTCATTTACGTTATCTGAAGGAAGCCTTCCCCAAAACCACCATTATTGAAAAAGGCATCAGAAGAAGTTAAAAGATGAGGAGAGGAGAGTGAGGAGGAGGAGGTCACTGTTACCACTACTCATCGACCTCTGAAAATGACTGAAATCAAAGGTTCAAGAAAGGAGTTTGTACAGCACCCGAACAAGACTACTGTCTCCTGGTTGCTTTGGTGTTGGGACACTGGGGCCAATAGCGTGTTTCTAAATGGTAGTGAAGCTCGCCAACTAGGAAGCATTGCCAGAGACTCAGCTATTGACAGAGGGATTAGTAGATGTCTGGATGGAATTGCCACCTTCTGGGAATGAGTGTTATTAGCTGTAAAGGAAAGGTATCCCTTCAAATATGACCTGGAGCCTGAGATGAAAAAATGGACTACTATTGAAAAAGGTATCCAGTATTTGAGGGAAACAGCTGTGGTGGAAATGTTGTATGACCCCATGCTTGTTCCTAACAATCCACACCAGGACCAAGATCCTGAGAGTTAGGAGTACATCAGATACACGGCAGGAACTCACAAGAACAGCACCAGAAAGGTACAACAGTACACTAAGCAAGGTTTGAAAGATACGAGGAACAGCAGAGAAGACCCCTAGGTTTTGAACTGATAATTACACTTCAAAACTTTGAACAACAATTTCCTCCGTCTCACACTTCCATCTCAGCCATCTTGAAAGTAACAGAAAGAATAGTTAAAATAGAGAAGAAGGACAGTATACTGGAGGAACTGTCTCTATTGATTAATTGTGATGAACCCGTGGCACTATCAGAAACACCTGATGAAGATCAGGATGATCAAAGCAGTCTACTGAAGGAGCTGATCAAACTGATTGAAGGTGATGAACACTACTCGTCACCTGTATCATCAAAAATCTCAGCTATCAAAGGCAAACACCTTCATGCTCAAGCAAACGACAGTAGTGAATCTATGTCATGTGCTGCCTTACAGAGTTACTTACGTGAGCATGGAGAAGACATGAAGAAATGGCATAAAAAACCCACTCCTGTACTACGAGCACAGGTGAGAGAATTACAAAACAGATCAACCACCAGTGCAATTGCTCCCGTTACTACGGCTCCTGACCAGGACTCACAAGAGAAGAACAATGTAGGTAACCGACAGAGGGGCCCTGCCCTCAGTCTGGAGCAGGAAAGGGACAATACAGTGTGTTGGACTGTGTGGATTCGGTGGCCTGGCACATCAGAACCACAGCAATATGAGGCACTGGTGGACACTGGTGTGCAGTGCACTCTAATGCCCTTGAGTCACAAAGGGACAGAATCAGTTTATACTTCTGGAGTGACTGGGGGTTCCCAAGAATTGACTGTGCTGGAGGCCAAAATAAGCCTCACTGGAAAAGACGGACAAAAGCTTCCTACTGTGACTGGCCCGGGGGCTCCCTGTATACTTGGTATTGATTACCTCAGAAGGGGGCATTTCAAAGATCCCAAGGGGTATCAATGGGCCTTTGGAATAGCTGTTTTAGAGACAGACGACACCAAGCAGCTGTCAGTTTTGCCTGGCCTGTCAGAAGATCCCTCTGTGGTGGGGTTGCTACAAGTGAAAGAGCAACAGGTACCGCAAAAACGGTGCACAGACGGCAGTACCGCACCAACAGGGATTCCTTGTTCCCCATTCATAAGTTGATTTGTCAACTAGAGAGCCAGGGAGTGATCAGCAAAATTCACTCACCTTTTAACAGCCCCATATGGCCAGTGCGTAAAGCCAGTGGAGAATGGAGGCTGACGGTAGACTACCGCGGCCTGAATGAAGTCACACTCCCACTGAGTGCTGCTGTGCCGGACATGCTAGAACTCCAGTATGAACTGGAGTCCAAAGCAACCAAGTGGTATGCCACCACTGATATTGCTAATGCCTTCTTCTCCATTCCTTTGGCCACAGAATGCAGGCCGCAGTTTGCTTTCACCTGGAGGGGCGTTCAGTATACCTGGAACCGTTTGCCCCAGGGGTGGAAACACAGCCCAACCATCTGCCACGGGTTGATTCAAAGTGCACTGGAACAGGGCGGTGCTCCTGAGCACCTACAGTACATTGATGACATTGTTGTGTGGGGTGATACAGCAAAGCAAGTTTTCAAGAAAGGAGAGAGAATAATCCAAAGCCTTCTGCAAGCTGGTTTCGCTATTAAGCGAAACAAAGTGAAAGGGCCTGCACAGGAAATTCAGTTCCTAGGTATAAAGTGGCAAGATGGACGTTGTCACATCCCAATGGATGTCATCAACAAAATTACTGCTACATCTCTGCCCGCTAGTAAGAAATAAACTCAATCTTTTCTGGGTGTAGTGGGCTTTTGGAGAATGCACGTTCCAAACTATAGCCTCATTGTGAGCCCCGTTTATCAGGTGATGCGGAAGAAGAATCATTTTACATGGGGCCCTGAGCAGCAGCAGGCTTTTGAGCAGATTAAACAGGAGATAGCCCGTGCCGTGGCCCTGGGGCCAGTACAGACAGGACAGGATGTAAAGAACATCCATTCTCTCATTCACTCAGTTTATTAGCTTCAATCCCAATTAACCTGTATTTCTGCTACTATAATTTGTAAATTAACTTTCCTCCTCAGATCATTGCCGCTGTTTGTTTTTTAATTCCTTTCCCTCTTTGTTCCCTTTCCCTCCCCTTTTTCCTTTCTTTACAGGCTGGTGAGCCAGCTGTCCCCCTGTCACAGACACAGACAGACCTAGAGATAACACCATGACACTCAGTAACAGCGCAACAGTTTGGAATGAGCTTGGTGCCATGAGGCCCCCCAATGACCACACCACCCAGCCCGCACAGGGAGCCCTCCAACTTACCTGAGGGCCTGCAGAAGTCTGCAGAAGAAGATGGCATGGGCACATGCGCTCACTGCCAGCCCCTTGTAGCGTCTCGTCAGATACAGCAGGGCCTCCTCTCCTTCTACTGCTTCAGCAGCCAAGAAGGATGCAAAAACCTCTTCAATATCCCCCATCTCGGCACAGGGCAGGCAGCAGCAGTGAAGATCTAGGAGAGGGGCATGGCCTCCACCCATGCAGCACTGCAGTGCAGCCCAGCACCTGCCAGAGAGGAAGGGGAGGCAGTACACAGACCCCAGCTGCTCTCAGGATTCCTCCTTGCAGACATGGGATCTGTAAAATTGGCTGGTTCCCATGTGCAATGCAGCAACTGGGAGCAAGTTGCACCCGTGGATGTCTGAACCCACGCATGCAGCATCCCACAGAGGCTGCAGCACCATTTAGTGGACAACAAACCTGCATCAGAGACGAAGAAGAGACTAAAACCCGACCACCTTCAGCCAAGTTCACATCAGGGACGAGGATAACCCGTACCTATTTTGTCACACGTGGTTAGAGTCCTGACCTTCACCATCCACCACCTGCACCCAGCTGCTGTTCCACTCGTGCAAGGTCTGTCCCTGTTTGTGCCCCTGCTGCCATGGTGAGCACCTGGTTACCGCTGCCCCATGGGACTCTCAGCCCTTGCTGGGAGCCAGCAGCATCCCCCTGGCAGGGCTTGGGGTGGCAGGAAGTGCAGCAGGCTCTGCTTTTTCTGCAGGGTATGGCTGTGCCCTCAGCGCTAACAGCTGGGTGAGCATGAAAAAACAAACCACCAGGAGGGGGCCGAGCACCTTTGCACAGGCTCCTGCCCGTGCGCAGTCATGGGGAAGGGGCGCATCTCAGCTGGTGAGAGCAGATAGGTTGGATTTCCTTATTCCTTTTGCTTCCTTCCTTCAAAATCTATCAATTATTTACTTTCATCATCTGGACTCCGCAGCCTAATAACAGACATGTGCCATAAGCACACAGGGTTTAGGACAGGCATTAAAGAAACCTGCATCCCACTGAGGCTGTCCCCAAATCATCCACACCAGCAGGGCAGCGCCTGCTACACTGTTAATACAGATGCCAGCTCTACAATGACCTGTAGCCATTAAATGGCTAACTACTTGCACAGAACCCACCCTCTCCAGCCACAGGATGCATTTACCTGGAAATCCAATATCCACAGGTTAGAAGCACTGCGTTCTGCACACCGAACTCAGAGGATAAGTAGGCACAGCCTGCTGTACTTTGCTCCTCACCTACCACAGGTGAGGCATCCAGGACCCAAGCCTGGGGAACACAGGTGAGATTTATTCTTGGGCTTAACCATATTCCTCCAAGGACCTGTTCAACTTCACCTACTGCTCCCTGGCATAAACTCCAACTAGCAACCTGGCCTGGGGCACAAGGATAAGCCTGGCAGAAAGCATTACCCTAATCAGCAGCATCCTGACTGCATCAGGAAGAAAGGTGCCAACAGGTCAAAGATGGTCCATCCTCTGCACCCAGAGTTCTGTGTCTCGCTCTGGGCTCTTCAGTGCAAGAGATGCATGAATACATTAGAGTCTAGCAAAGGGACTAAGGGACTGTAGCACCTTTCATATGAGAGGCTGAGAGCTAGGACTGGTCAGCCTGAAAAGAAGGCTCAGGGGAAAACTCATCAGTGTATATAGTTGATGGGAAAAAACGAAGAAAAGAGACACAGATGCTCATTTATGGTGCCCAGTGACAGAATGAGATGCAGTGGGCTCACACCGAAACGTGAGATTCTATCTGAGCACAATACTTTATTTTATTATTAACAGTGAGGATGGTCAAATACAGGAACAGAATTAATTAGGCTGAGGAGCCAGTATCTCCAGCTGTGAGATACTGAAAACCTAACTGGAGCCAGTCCTGGTCCACCTGCTTCAGATGACCACTCCTGAGCAGGGGGGTGGACAAGATGATCATGAAATCCCTTCCAACCTAAACACGCCTATGAT